>NC_062242.1:13027500-13265000 GCF_905475465.1 Pieris napi
CACTGTACTCGGATTAAAACGGTTTGAGCGTGGTTTAACGGATTACGATTGAGTATACAAGTATCAACATTGTGTGGTCCACACTCTGATATGTGTTACTGATATTTATAGCTTTGTGGATACAATTTTCTTTACTCTTAAACTTTCATCGCTATAATTATAAAGCATATTGAAATCTTTGAAAAATATATAATAAATCATTTATTATATATTTTTCAATTTTATAGGCATTTTTTCATTTGAAATATACGTACTATATACGAATACTAGCTTTTTAATCCTAAAATGTCTTACCCAGTTTTTTCTTGTATTTTTGTGAAACAAAGTAGTAGGAGGTGATGCAATTGAAATTTTATTCTTAGTAAGCCTTCCAGGAGGCATAAATAAATCTACGCCGTAGCCGGAATTTAAAAACATGTAGCATTTCCGTAGAATGTAAGTATCAGCCACAAGGAATTGATGGAATTTCTTACCATATTTAGTCATTATTTAACAATGAAATGAAGCTTTTTAAGTATATTATTATACTTATATTTAGAAACTTCCGTTTGTCGAGTGATAAAGCCGGCCTTTACGTTCAATGAATTCTTGATGACGTTCCGAGTATACCATTGCCAACAATATCTCTCATTAAGATACGGTCCTCACTGTGAGGCACTGGACAAAGACTACCATGACCTCGTCAAATATTAAAGGCTTTTCTATTTTGGGAAACCTTTAAAGCAAAAGCTTAGCAAAGGTTACCATTACTTGAATAATGATGATTGTAACAAACTTTAAAAGGGAGTGTTTTTCATCAAGATTTTATAATTTCAGAATAGAATTGTTGAAACTTTTTAAAATTGTATTTCTTTGATATTATATTATATATGAAAGGTCCAGGCTTATATTGCCAATGGAATTGTAAATTTCTTGCAATCACTTTCAATAGCTCCTAAATTACTAAGCTTACTCGCAAAGAGCTTATGGAAATGTTTAAAAAAACATACAAAGTTTAAAAGATACACTTTGTGATATATATAAATATTTAATTTACGTAAAACAATCAAATAATAAAAATTGATTTTTGTAAATACCGTATTCAATACAGAGTCATATTCCACATATAATAATTTTATGATTTCCTATTAATAATGTGCTTTGGCCTACTATCCTTATTAGTTCACTTCCACATCGGAAACTTTAAACTACCAACATTAACAACATGTTACACCCGAAACATAAAAACAAGTTAAAAATGGATCCTGATTGTGAGGTAATAAGGATAAAAGCTCATAACTCGATTAATAACTAGCGATGCATCTTAAACTAAGTGAAGCTCCATTCTCAAACTTAGTGTCTATATCTTGCATTATTCTGTGGCTTTATTAAATTTGTGACACACCATCCTGATAGGATGTGTTCACAGGTCACGCTTTAAAGAAGAAAACATTAAAATAATGATCTTAAACATATGCTTACTTACTATTTGTTTCTGGATCTATAAACATTTAAATTTAATTTGTGTTACTAATAAATTTACCTTCCTTTTAATACCTAATTTTGTGCTGAAATTTATAAATTACTTAGGTTATCCAATACTTTGGGATTGTACCTAATAAATCAATATTTTTAAACGTACAAATATACTATGTATAGTCTAGATAAATAGCTCTAGCAAAAATAAAATTGACGACATCTTAGTCATATAAAGTCCTTGAAATTGTGGAAAATTTATACACGGTATGAATTACTAAGTTTATGTGTACAGAATGAGAAAGAAACTGCCGAAATCTAATTTGTCTCCTTTGACATACCGTGTATGTGTAGCCTATGTCGTAGCCCATAATGAAGTGGCTTATAGCTCTATTTGGGTAATAATGTAAAGATGAGCGAACGTTTCAAGGAATTAACGCGTGTTCTCAGCTGATATTCCTTTAATTAAATTATACAGATAAGCGTTTAGAAATTTTACAATGGATTTGCTTAAGCAAAATTTAATTTTCTTATTAGATCGTTTATAATAGGAAAAAGCTTAGTCAAAGCAAATTAAGCGGCGTTAAGAATGCTAATGTCAATTTGTCTGTTAAATTTTTAAAGACAGGAGCACAAAAGATTATGGTAGAATAGTTAGTTGGTGTATTTGGGAAGGGAACGTCCTAGAGTAAGATGCAAATTTGTGTTTTTAATGTATAACTTAATTTCAATGCTTTAAAAATAACCAACCATCAGAAGCATAGACATCAAATTCTATCTACAAAGGTTAGAATCGTACTTAACCCAGATATTCCTAAAATAATAGGAAATCAAATGTATGTACGAAGAGAGTGCTCTTCCGTATTCAAAACGTCGAACGTGTCAATTAAATTTAACAGGTACCGTGACGTCACGTTACACGTTGAGGGTCTGTCAATTGGAGGAGCGAGCGGACAGGGTTGGCGTTGATTTTATGCTGTACCAGCTTACATAATACTAGACTTCAATGGTTTTTTTAACTAATATTTACATTACTATTAACTATTATCATTTTAGTGGGTGCTGCGAATGTAACAAACTAATTTATATTATGCAAATACTCTATTTATTTATGCGTCTAATAAAGCACCGATTTCCGTAGCTCTCGTAGCACAAGGAATGAATCTCGTAGCACTTGGGTGCTCAAAGAAAATATTTGTGAATTCCCATTTCAATCCACTCTTTTGGGAAAGGTTCACAAACAATTAATCTCAATACACATATAGCGGTCGATTTCCTTGAAAGCTTCGGGAGCCTTTCATATCGTTTTTACAAGTGGCGTGCGTCTGACAGAGGCTTTACCAAACAATTTTCTGGTTTTAGGCCCGGCGAGCATTCAAAGATATAAAATGTGTCATTGGGAAAACTTTTAATGTTAAATATCTTAAGTGAAAATACCCTTCGACTAGTAGGGGACAGCTACTGTTATTAGATAAAAAAGATCAATTTAGAATTTAATATTTTTTATAAAAAACTAAATGTATTGTTTATATTGACAAATACAAAATGATTCTAATAAATAAAACTAAATTCTTGAAGATGTTAAGATAAATAACCAAAAAACATATGATAAAAACGTATGCATTATAATTTAAAATTAAAAGTAAAGCTTTAGGAGGAACGTGACGTCACACTTATTATAGTCCCGAAGACAGATGAAGGTTTGGTTTAATTAATTGTGAAGTGTTTCGTGCGATATTTGTCAAGTGTTTGTTGTTTGTCAGCGCTTAAATTGGATAATTATTTTACGAATAATACAAATGTATACATTTAACTTAGAATAAATTACAGATTGGAGTGGTCATTTCTTGTTATTAATCCTATTGATATTTTTTATATATTCATAATCGTGTGTATTATAATATTAAAAATAACTTTAATTTTTCATAATGAACAGATTTCAAAATTTTATATCTGCTTGTTTAATCTTCGTTTCCAGTCATCTATTAAGAGTTTAGTATAAGTATTATAAGGTGAAACATTGCGTTTTGTCGTATCTCCCAAACGTGACGTAGGAGCTGGGTATTTAACCCTTTCAGAACTGATTTTTTTTTTCGGGTGCCATGTGTGCAAGTTTTTTTTCTATGCTTCATTACTTTATTAGGTAAGAGGAACATTAAACAATATGTACTAAAAATCATTAGTTCAAGAGAAAATTGCAATTTTCTTTATGTGACCAATTGAGGACACCCGGACCATATAATCAAGATTTTTGATGTAGGGCCCATGGAGAAAATGAATAACAATTATAGATTTTGTTACAATTATTTATTAGGAAATAATAAAATATATTAATTTTCTTTATAAGAATAATGAAATTGCATTTTACCTACTCTTATGGAACATAAAATGACATATCTTACTGTGCTAAGAGGAACTTTTGATTGCACTTCAAATTTTAGGTAAATACTTATTTTGTATGTTCAAGTATGAAAAGCTAAAAAACAATTTTTATCTTTGGTTAGGCATAAGTGAATTTTACATTTTATGCACTTGATTCGAGACTTTCCCTTACAACCAGGTAGCTTACAACGTGTGCCAGGGCCATCATCATGCGCCGGCAAATGGCCAACACCATCACGGGCTATTTCACGGTCAGGTCTCGTTTCTCCTGGTCTCCTTGGAATGACTTGGGGGGTGGGATTTGGACTGTTGCTGGCTGGGCGTCCTCTTTTGATTCCTGCAGACATTTTTTTGCGCATAACTAAACTTTCTGCCAGCCGTCGCCTGAACTGAAGAAGTGACATTTGTTTAGCTTTTGTAATACCAAGCATTTCAGCCTCATTTTGGTACTCTCTAAACGACTGTATTACCGCCAAATCAGATGCATGAAAGATTGCCCGTAGAGTCCATTTTTTGGATTTAATGAACGTCCTGTAATAACTCATAAGCTGGTCTAATAAATCGACCCCTCCCATCCCGTGATTATACTTTTTTACTATTTCGGGTCTTTCAACTTGAACAAAACGTTTGTCTTTTTTTGACTATCTGTCAACAGTGTCCTTTTCACCGATTCCAACAAAATTTGAGGCTAAGTTAGTTGGCTTATTGTCCAGCCACTTCACCAAGGTAACATCTTCTTCGATATTAGTTATCTCTTGACAGAATCCTCTTGGTTTTTTATTGAAGTCCTTATCATTTGTCAATTGAGGTGTCTTACCGAATCGATTTATACGAGCGGTGCACGCAGCCATAGTACCCTTTTGTTTCAGAATTTGCAACAAGTGGTATGATGAAAAGTAATTGTCAAAATACAGTTCATGACCTGCGCTGTCGCCAATTCTTTTCGTCAGATGCAGTACAACAGAAGCTCCATAGCCAATTCTTTTTATCATGTTTTTATCAAGTTCGGGTGACGAACTCTGATACAAAATGAAATCATAAACTGTACCACTCTTACCGCACAGAGGAAATAGCTTTAGACCCCAGGGACAAGGCTTTCCTTTAACATACTGTTTTGCCACATGTTTTCCCGTAAAAGGAATCATCTGTTCATCAACACATAGCTCTTTTTCCAAGGGCAATTCCAAACATCTCTTTCGTAAAGAATCGTATATTGGCCGCACTTTGTAATAAACATCTTGACAATCAGTTGGCTTTTTTGTATTATCAACCATGTGTAAATTGCTCCGTAGTTCGAAAAATCTGTCTCTTGTCATGTTTTCTAGAAAAAGGCTAACGGATATGTTGTTTTCCCAATACATCTTCAAGCAAGGGTAGTTGAAGATTCCTGTGGCCAAATGTAACCCAAACAACACTTCTAACTCACTTGCGGTTGTGGGACGAAATCGTAGTCTTCCTGATTGCACTGCATATAAATTTGTCATTTCAGACATCATCTCAAAAAATCTTCTTGGAATGTATTTATCGTAATATTCAATCGGTGGTTTTTCCGACGGATCAACAAATATAGGAGGGGTCCAGTTCGTTGGCATGCCGCATTCAATTGGTTTGTGTCGCCATTTGATTCGGTCTTTCGGTGTAAGATAATCAAACCCGTCAGCTGCAGTTGCTTCATCCACTTCATACCTGGTATCAAGTGATAGTTGAGATGGGCCTTGACTCGTTATAAATACCTCCTCCTCGTCTTCAGAATCTGGTGGCACGTACTCATGCTGAACCGAAGTGATGCGGTTTGCGCCTAACCTTACGGTCCTATTCGAAGCAACATTACTGACTGGCTGCTCTTCTTCATCCGAAGACAGTTCTAAATCAGACAAATTTCCAGTTTGAAGCAACTGGAGAGCATCCCGTGAGAACATTTTGTTTTCTTTTTCACTGAAACATAAAGCAGGTGTCTCAAAAGAAAAGAAAAATCAATAAAACTGCTAATAAAATGGTTAAAAGTTGAAAAAAATACATTTCTAAGACACCCTTCAAAGAATGATGCAATAATCTAAAACTATAATGTAAGACCTAATGTGCGCATTTGAGCACAAAAAGAAAAAACTCGATTTACAAATAAAAAACATTGAAATCTAGTAAACTATAATCACATTCGGGTACCTAACATATCTATGCAGTATGAAATATTTTTTGTTTGGTCTGAATTGCGCAAATTTTATAAATATCAATAAAATAATCACGACTTACTTACCCTTCGCCAACGGTCGCCAGTCACTGATTTCGGTTGCACTTTTTAGTCACTTCTACGCATCAAAGATGGCGCGACTTGTGTTTTCATTGTAATTTGGTTTGTCCTCAAATGATAACACTGGTTCAAAAACGAGAAAAAATTGTTTTTGCCTACATTATACGAATAAAACGTTATGTCCTCAATTGTGCACGCAGGTTTTGAAAGGGTTAAAAGAGGATTTCCAATAACAAAAGACAATTATGGACGAAGCGAAATGTTTTTATATACATTTGTATGCGACGCTCGGAACTAAATTGGGGCGCGCGAACAAAAGCACGCAGTAATTGTTATTTAAAGTTATTTCTGTTTTGTTTTCCGAAATTCAGCGGTTAATCATATTGTGTCGATTTGTTCGTTAACACTACGTGGAGTTTTTCCTACGTAATCCTTGAAATTCGTTACAATTAATGTAATCTTAAATTTTTAACCATTTTTCTAGATTTCTGCGTATTTATATATTACACCTATTCGTTGACGGTCCCATTTATCTTGTGCACGATAAGCTGAACATATTTTCGTTAAAATTGCGATGAAAAATGACATAATATTACATTATTCAAATGGCCACTTACACCCTAAAATTAGCTCCGAAACGTGTATAAGAAAATTATCCACGCGCCTTAAGAAGCAATAAATCGCACAGTAGTGATTACAACTCGCAGGTACACTCAGTAATCGGCTGAGTGTGTCGACTCAATTTCATTTTGGGTCAGCCCATAAATCTTCTGAACGCTGCGACCGGGGGGGCTGAACGCTAGGCGAATGGCGGTTTGATAATTTGTTATATTTGCAATAATTGTTATTAACAATTTTATCGATGATCTAGATTCTAGATTCTAGAAGAATTGAAATTTAAATACAAAAAAATATAAATGAAATACAATAATAATTATCAAATCAATTTTACAAAACGTAAGTAAGTAAGTAGGTAATAGGAATTTAGAAAATATTAACAGATTTTCCGGTCTGATAATGAAAAAATGAGTGGTGTAGCTGTTATAGCCATCTTTCTCTGTTGGTGATATTTTTTTTTAATATAAATTTAAAAAAAGATTGGTCGAATCACTAGCGTTCCTCATTTTCTTACACGGTGCTGCAACTTGGACTGTGTGAGCAGCCAAAAGGTGGTGGATAGATGCCCTTGAAGTGTGGTGTCTTTGTTTGCGCAGATGCGCAGGATTAACTGGGCAACTACAAGTAATGACCCGTCTTTCTTCGGTTTGTTACCAAAGAATGCTGAGCTTTTTTGGATATATAGCACGCGGAGGACCCGATAACTTAAAGAAGTTTGTGACCGGTGGAATAGAAGACACGAGGCCCTGAGGTCGATCCCCTACTCGCTGGACCAACCAAGTTAGGGTCCTTACAGTCCTTAGACAGGCGCTGAGGCTTGCCGAAGACAGGGCGGGAATGTAGGAAAATATGTAACACCAACACGTTCAGTACTAAAGAACGCGACTAAAGAAGAAAGATAAATTAGAAATAATATTAGACTGTCGCTTTCGCTCATGGGTTATAGCTAGGCCCCGCGTTACAGGCGTCTGCTTAATTGTAGAATTATTGCGAGGCTCGCATTACCTGAATCACGTTAAATTAAACGACTATGAACTTTATCTCCACGCAGTAAAACTTATATAAAATGCTTTTATAACTACGTAAATTGAAAACCACGCTTGAGAATATGTTAAACAAAAGTAAACCTTATGGGAAGCGAATAAAGCTCATCACACTTCCATGCGTTTTTCAAATATACAATTCCTAATGTGGAGTAATATGTTATTGTAGAGAATTCAAGTACTTTGAGAAAATGAAAACAGGATTTTCTTTCAATGAACATGTTTTTATTTGCGTCATTTTTATGTTTTTAACTTTTACAAAGCTTTGTTAAACTGCAGTATTAACCGACTTTATTTAAACAACACTCGACAAAATACGAGTCATACAGTATCAACAATCGCAAATGTATACGCCATACATTTTGAATATAACGCATTACCTCTAACCAGTATTTATTATGATTAAATAGTATTACCAAAGTTGATTTGTTAAACTTAAAGACAGTTTCTTTAATAAGCTCTAAAAATTCACACCTTTAAGGTTATAAAGAAAACCATAAAATTCAACTAAAAGTCTGCGCTGATCCGGTTGTAAAGTCAGCACTTGTGTGCACCACCGTACACAGATAGAACATTTCTCGGAGGAATTTTACGATCAGCAACGCAAGTTTAAGTTTTATTTTGGGTTATAAAATGTTTTGCTGTAGTTTTGAGTCATCTTAGTAAAAGCTAACTCCAAATCGTTCATTTAAAACATTATCAAAAACTAAGCCTGGTATACAAATTTAATAATAAAACACATCGTTTTAATGGAATTGATACACTTATTTTATAACTATTGCAAGTTATAAAATAAGTGTGTTGCAATCAAAACTCTTTAGGAGTTTTAATTGTCGTTATAGTGAACCTTTCAACAACGGTTTTGATGAATTTGTTAACATTTAATTTATTATTTACGCTCAATAGAATTACTCGGTTTTCTACTTCCACATAAAGCTTTGTAAAGCTCATTGTTTTAAATTTCCACATTAACTAGATGTTTTTGTACACACATACGTTGCGGTAAGTAGTAATGTAAATATACAGTTTTGTTACTTGTAGTAAAACTGCCTTTTGTTTTATACGACTGCCTTTTTAATTAATATTCAATAGATTGGTGATTAACCTTTATATACAGACTCAGGCAATGGCACCGACAGCTGACGATCGTATGCTATGGTGATTATTACGTGAGTAAAGGACGCAACGGAAGTATTTCAGGATCAAAGCTTCTTTGACAAACGTGAATTCTTTGAAAAGTCGATACAATAATGTAACCCAGTCAATGTTTTTCTGCTGCGATATATCTTATCAAACATATTAACGCTGTCCACATTTCGGCGAGTGTGCCGTGCACTGTGGCAGTGTGGTGTAACTAAAGGAATCCGCCGAGGAATGTATATTGGAGTCTAGTCGCTGCCTGCGGTTTCGCTCGCTCCGTAACTTTGTGTACCTTATAGGTACGTTGTTATTATTGGATAAGTTTTAAAATAAATATCGACTATATCGATCTTACGTACATGATAGTAAAGCTTTATCCAGGTGCAACTTAGGAAGTTTCAGAGAAACATATTAAAGTTATAATAATATACAAGATACATCGGGCCCGGATAGCCAAGTGGCTAAGCTGTTACTATGATGCCATTCGTTCTGATACAGCTAAAATGGTTAAGGTTTTTTTAAAAGTAATTTCCGAAGGACTTAAGCGGGATAAGCATAGTTCTATACTAGGAGAATTTAAGTACTCAGCATTATAATATCTTACAGTCGAGGCCTATTATAACACTTATATAACTTACTCGAATAGCTTTCAACCTACGAGCCAATACATTTTTCTAAATATGTACTCAAATAACACTGGTTATAGTAAAATAGTATCCTAAACTAATTTTCAAAGGAAGTCATACACCAATATCTTGGTTGGATACACAAAGCCGCGGTCAGAAGTAAGTTATTTATGTTTCTCTCGAGTGTTAATTATAGGGACGTTGCGGATAAAAGAGCAATCTTGAAGCCGCGCTGCCGTGTTGAAGGCTGCTGCGGAAATCGTAAAATATGCTCAAATATGCCTCGCTGTCTTTTTCGTTACGCTGACTTATGGCAGTGGATACGCCCACTTTTATATTATTTTCTAGTGTGTCGAACCTAAGAAATTTAAATAACAAATGTACAGTACCAACCTTACATTTGTTATATATATTTTTTTTAAATTTATTTACACTTAAGAAACACAATACATAAAAATTATAAGGGATGCAACGGGCGGCCTTATCGCTAATAAGCGATCTCTTCCAGGCAACCCTAGTTAAGAGAAAAACTAAAAAAAAGACACATGATGCGTGCGAGAAGTGCAGAATCCTTAATCTAAAGTAATACAAAAAAAAATATTAATAACAAACTAAAAACTTAAAAACTAATCTTACAAATACATGAACAGCGAATAGTGATGTAAAAGGAAACATAAGAATTATACAAGTCACGATTGATGAGGATAGGATAAGGTTAAGAAATGATTATACAGAAGAGTTTTAAAAGATGACAGAGAGGTAGCCAATCCTACGGAGTCAGGCAGCGTATTCCACAACTTAATGGCGGAGATCGTAAATGAATTGCCTAAGAAGGATGAAGTGTGGGATGGAATTTATATTTAAAGATTTTTAGACAACTCTTACTGTGGCGCGTCAATGTTTCAATTGGTTTGTGACGTTTTACGTACAATTTTAATGGTTATAATGTTATAGTGTATATGTCACTGGCCTAAGTATATAAGTTAGTAATTTAAATATGTTCGACGTCCTGGTGGACAGAAAAACTGTGTCTGTGTTTGTGTTTCCACCACACCAACTTATTTTATACTTAAGATCATGTATATAATAAAAAAAAAAACAAAAAAAAACTCCGAAAGCGTAACAAGTAGAAAGAAGACCAAAATTTTTTTTAAAAATCGTCCTCCTAATCCAGGGACATGGGATGAGCCGGTAACATCAATTTGTATTAGGACTCTTTCTATAGCATTCACAGTTAAACTTGCAACGAAAAATAATGATGTTATAAATGTATAAGAAACACTATATGCAGTAGATCTATTATTGTCGTATATTTTTGATTGACGGGTAAATTGTAGTCTCATCTAGCACAAACTCTAGATCAAGGTATTGGCCCATATTTTCTTCGGCGTAACAAACTCAGAGAGCTTTATTGTACTGGAGTTGAAGCAACTGCAATCAAATTATGTACTTTATTTATTTGATTATTCTTAGGATTAAATTTTCCTTTTTGTGGTTGAAGTGGGGAAATTAACAGAAGAGTGATAAACTAGAACGCAAATAAGACAAGTTTTATCCTCTTTTACGTTTTATTGTGTGACGCTTAATGTTGAAATGTTGTAAAAGTTCTCGGTGGCTAACTAATATATATATATATGTATGTTATTAAAACATAAAGTGCTTAAGAAACACCTATATAACGTTGCGTCTCATTCTTACCAATAATACTGTCTCTCAGGTTTGAGTATGGAATCCGCGAAAAACGATTCGGCTAAAAGCTGTAATTTGTAATGCTTTGACTGAATGTGATTTCATCACGACGATTTTCAATAAAGGCGTTTGAAGTTATTTTGGGTTTAGTATGTGTATATAATGTTTAATATCATTAAAGGTAAAATTTTACATCCGATAGACATTTTTTGCTCCCGAATACTTTACAATAGGCTGATAGGTTTCAATGATATGTAGTTTATACATACCAAATGAAATACGGCGTTTTTTTATGTTTTATAGTTACAGTAGAACTATATGTTATAAGAAAGTGAAATAAATCAGGCAGTGAGTAGATTCATCTATTAATATGACTTCTATAGAGGCCCATTGCTCTTTTTAAGATAATATATAGCATTTTATCATGCTGGTGCTATATCGGCAAAACAACTGTAAATCTTTATTGGACATTGCCAGTTGAAAGATCTAGCACATGTTACAATAAATATTAAATATTAACTGAAACATGATTGAAATATAAATAATAAATAAAATAGTCGTGCTCTATATATTTCCATTCGTTTCTACTTTCGTATCGTTGTAATTTTCATAATGGCGACAGTTAGTTTCAAGGCTTTGATAAAATATTCTCACCATTTTAAATAATTATTCCGACAATGATTTGATAAATACTTACTATGTCTATTTCATATATACTTAAGGAGTATTGTTATTAAGTTTATGTGTTTTTAATTCGTATTCGCAATTTCGTGTATAAAAATATTAATCGAAAGCACCCATATAAAAATTAAAACAAATATAAGACAAAATACAGGTTTATTAAATTTATACCATAAATGATAAACAAAGACACGTACGCCATAATTATAAATTACGTAGTTATGAGTGGTCATTATGAGTTCATTATATATGAGAGTTATACACTAACAGAGGCATATTTAATCTATATCTATACTAATATATATGTCCAGCCGTGTGAAGCCGGAACAAGCCACTAGTGCACTAGTACAAAAAAATGTAAAAGAAAGTGATAATATATGTTAATATGCCAGAATCGATTATACTTAACAACAAAGAATTTTGTATTCGAAGTAAAAGTTGGGTACACCACGTTAGCGCGCATAAGCTCAACGATTTACGAAGCTTGTTTTAAACAGTTTTATATACTTTTAGCTTTTACCGATCACTTTATATTTTAAATCCTTGATGGAAATAATCTGCTTATTCGCGAGATATTTTAATATTTAATTTTAGTAGATTGCTATCTTTTTAGTAAAACAAGGTGTGTTATGGTTTTATATAAAAATAATATATATTAAGTAGTAAAGTATTAACGACAAACCAGTTTAACAGTTGTTATTAATCGTAGCCCATTTAACAATTGTGAACTGCATTGGTTGAGCAAAAAAAATTGTCAGGATTTATAAAGCATTTACAAACAATAGTCAGATTTTAGCTAATCTACTGTTTAGATGCAATACTTAACCATCTTAACCATCGTAGCAAATAGAGAAGTTAGAGGTGAGCATAGCGGTTGTCAGCTGTTTTCTTTTTATATTCATTGCAATATTATTGAACTTTATTTTAAAGACTTACAATAAATTTATCTCGTTAGCGAAAACACGTTTTTCCTAAAGTGGGTCGCAATATGTGTTTTTGAAGGAAAGAACGAAAAAGAAACTTTTTTTTTTTATTAAAAGCACACACACATACGTATATACATATAAAAGAAATACAAACACAATCACTTTAATTAAAAATGGGCCTAACTTAGGTTGTTGTCACCAGCAACACTGATTTTCAGTAGACCCGTACTATCTTGGAGTGACAACTATATACATAAGCAAAACAAAAAAATTATGATCGAAATAAAAACTAAAATTGTTATAAACAGAATAATCAAAAAATCCAGTTGCTCTCTTCCCTTCTTTTATTTTAGGTATAAGTTAATAAACTGCAAATGTAGCATCAATATTAGATTTGTTTGCAAAGTAAAATCCCCTAAACCTAGTTCGAGCCAACAGGCGCTTTTTTTGCTAACCGTTGCATAGGCGACAGAATTTCCTATAAGCCATATACTTTAATGCTAAATAGGTAAAAGTACGTTTAATCCTTGGCAAACTATAATACGTCACACAATCTAGCCGTTCTGTGGTAACAAATTGCGGTTTTTATTTAATAAACGGTCACTTAGCACGATACAGAAGTATTTTGCAAAATAATTCTTATAATTCGTAATTACCGTAATATAAGACTACAGTTATTTTTAATTAAGTACTCTCAATGCAATTCGTCCGTTAGGCTTGTCCGTTACTTAATTTATAAAGATAAATCTTAGAAATATAAATTTCACTTAAACAATAATCTGATGCTCGTATTTACGAACTTCGGTAGAAGCGTGTACAAACAAAGAAACAGACAAAACGTCACTTTAAACCAGAAACTTCTTTACATAGGACATTTACAATTGTTATGTAGGCAATTCGCAAAATTTGGCCATCGAAGGCGCGGTGGTACAAGTTACAACTTTTGCCAAAAAGTAGAAGACACTTAAAAGTTTAGGAACGCAAGGGTAGTTTAAAAGCTCAAAAGAAAAAGTTTTCTGCTAATCTCAATTATTGCAACCCTTGATTTGTTAGATTTAAATTTAAATTTAAAAAGTGAATGTGATTTATAAAATTATGTTATGTATAAATATAAATTCAACGCGTATTAGAAACAATACTCAATTAAATTTTAAGTTATACTAATCTCTGTTAAAATAATATGTTTAAAGTCACAAGACAAGCTTGTTTAATAAACCAAAAATACCAACTTCGTAGGCGAAGTTGTTGTGTTTATAAACTAATTTGTAGTTACAAACTGTTGACTGTAATTACTACAACTTGTCTACAGCCAGTTTTAAATTTAATTTTGACTCACCTGCATTGTTATATAGTGTCAATTTCGATGTCTGTATAATTATTAGAATAATAAAAATATATAAGAATATTATAATGAATTTGAACGATTTGTGTACAGTTAATGTCACTAAAAATATATTAAAACTTTATAATTTACCTACTTTTTGCTTTACAGGAAATACTCTTAAATGTAATAAAACTGTTTAAATCGACGTTTTGAGAGCTTCAAGAATCTTGGTCAGCGAGAGAGAGTTAGAGAACTTGGTTTTGTAAATTATGTCATAAATTTGCGTTTATTTTATCAAAGTTTTATTTCAATCTTAAACCGATTAGAAACAGAACATTCGAAATAACTTGAATGATATTGACTAGCTAAACTCTCATTTTTTGAAGCGCATTGCCGTGCGATATTCCAAATTCTGATTTGTGTTGTTTTAAGGAGGAGCTTCAAATAACTGTTTTGTATGCAAAACAGTTTTAGAATACTGTGATAAAATGCGGTAACACTACTACAAATGCACATTTTATATTGCTAATTTCCTTTACAAGAATTCTAGAAAGAGGTTTTGAACCACTTCATTAGATTTCTATACTTACAATACTTCAATACTTTTTCGATTATTACCTGAAAACAAAAATATATTTCTGACAACCCAGGGTATTTCTTCTATCAAAGTCACATTAAAAGTAAAGTTTCCTTGTAAATTTTGTAGGTATAAGTCTCAATGGACAACACAAAAAGTGAATGGCAGGCCACAAAGCATTTGCACACATTTAAATATGAATCACTGAATTAAACACAAGTCGACACAGAATTCGTTCTCTCTCCCTTGGGCCTTGGGGTTTGTAACTTTGAATATGAATTTTTATACCAAATATTATCTAACACGACCGAAACATTGTGTGCGTAGGTACATTCGTTAAAATATTATTTCGACGTCGCTGAGCTGACGTACGAAATATTTAAGAACAAAATCTTAACAAATCGGTATCTTGAACATATATTGTCATTCTTTCTTTTACAAAACATTGCCAAGTTAATGCATAAAATATTAAACATTATACAACAAATATTTAAAACCTTAATTAAAATGCAAACAATATGAATCAAACTTCCCAAAAAATTCGTAAAAATAGAAAACAGAATAAGCTTGACATGTTTTTTCAATTAAATGAAAACGAACGAAAAGCAGTGATTTACTAATTAATCTGAAATAAAAGTATTTTCATGGCTTTGGAGCTTTTGCGTTGTACTTGAGCCCTTCAGATGAATGGCAGCCAATTTAGTGAGTTTGTTGACTGCTAGGCATTGTCTATTGGAGAGGCAAATAAAAGGTATCTTGGGAAGGGCTGCGCTGTCGTTGCTCTTAGCTATTTTGTTTTCAAACTAGAGTTAGTTTGGTTTTATTATTAATTGTTAACCCCGCCTGTCAAGCATTTTACAAAGCTGGCTGCGTTATTATGCGCTGTGTATTAATTTACATGTAAAACAAATAATGTTATAAAAAATAATAATTACAAGTATATAATATATTATATGCATTACAATAAGTAAGATTTGGGAACCCTATTAATTAAAAAAATGCAGTGCCAGGGTTCCCAGCTCTTCCATAACAATGTTTACAACAAATTCTTCTCCTAATTTTAACACTATACGCGACGCGTAATTCGCGTTAGTGAATCATTGAGTGTAATGTGTATGAATCTAATACATATTATAGGTCTCTGTAGCTTCTTCAACTCTGCGTTAAGTGTGATCAGAAGCCAGTCCTTAAACCGTTTTTTAAGTTGAGCGGTGAGCAAGAAGATATTACGCAGCCTATTTAATCTATTGTAGATGTAGTCCGTCTGCACATTGCGTCTCGCAAAGTGAGACCTCGTTGTCTGACCGACACTAACATCACTATTTCTTTTTAAGCAGCTTACAATCAAAGGGGTGAAATGTAAAATTATATTTAGGACATACATAGGTTATTGTGTAATGGATAATAAAAACATTTCATTGCATTAAGTATTCCCGACATAATGTTTTGATTTAAAATTTACATTTACAATATATTTTAGCCCTGTATCGGGATAAATAATGAAGTAATAATTAACCTAGAAATTAAGGGTCTGTCACAATCTAAGTCAAGTGTTTTGCGCCCCGTACCACGATGACTTGTATTTAACTCTACGTTATATTACAATATACTTCTACCGTAACATTTTATATTTTGTGTAAAACAAATGAAGTGCAATTTTTATCCAGAAATGAATATTGATAAGTTAGTTCTACACAAATGGCTTTGCGTTCATATTTAAATATTGCTTCCTGTTCTGAAAACAGTATATCATATTTGGTTTAGTATTCGAATTTTATCCGAAGACATGTAATGGGACAGTACATTCCCAAACTTCAAGTAAAACAACATGATAATCCTTGATAAAGTAACATTATTCGTGCGGTCACATGAACCCCTAGGCGCGGTCTCCGTCAGTTCTAAACACGATCGTGGACGAAGGGTTGACTCCCTAAGGGAAAAAATAATCCAACGAGACACAGATTTCATATTTTAGATAAGTTTGTCCTTCATAACAAAATTCTATAATGCATACAAATAGCGAAAAATATATCTGATTCAAACTTGGCTTCATTATTCTTAAGGGAGATATACATAAGTTTTTTTAATCTAATAGGAGGCAAACGGGCAGGCTCATCTGATGTTAAGTGATATCGCCGCCCATGGACACTCACATTGCCAGATGGCTCGCCAGTGCGTTGCCAGCCTTTTATGAATTGGTACGCTCTTTTCTTGAAGTCGAATTGGTTCGGAAATACTTCAGTGGGCAGCTGGTTGCACATAGTGGCGGGGCGCGGCAAAAACTGCATTAAGAAACGCTCAGTTGTGGAACGACGGACGTCGAGGTGATACGGACGGTATTATGTTTATCTCAGCACCGAATACTTTAATCTTATATGTACTTTTTGTAATACTATAAAAAGTGTTTCAGAGAGGATCTTCTTGTCCACCCTAAGCCATTTATTTGTCTTTACTACGCCCTTTATTTATGTAAATTTAGAATCGTTTAAATAGTATTTTTTTCATAAATTGTAAATACCGGAATCGGTCTACCTAGAAAACATTACAACAGTAATACATGATTATGACAAATAGCAATATTAAATTTGTTTCTCTTATATCTTCACGTTTCATCGTTATCAAACATTGCGCTTATCTTGGAGTGTCAATTCCCTTGTTCTAGCTAAATTCGGGATATCTTGGACCACGATTGAATAGGTGATCCCTATGATCGCTTCTTATATGAAAAATAATATATATGTCGGAGCTATGGCAGCTAACACTACGAGTAACACCATTGCTTCAACATTAATAATAAAGACTATGCAATTACTACAGACTATCAAATAGTCGTTAATTTGTAGAACTATTAATATTGGCAAATCAAATAATAAACCAAATAACGGCTTTGAACTATTTAGACATTGATGTTATTTTAATGACAATGGCAGCTGATACCAGCGTCATTGCTCCGACATATATGACATTATACTACATTTTGTACCTATTTTTTAAAGTAAAGAGACCATAACAGTATTGCAGATTTGTGGTATACATAATATTAATTCAGGAAAGGTAGATAAGTATTAAAGTGCGAGATTTATCGTTGAGAGAACTCGGCTACAACTTTCATAAGTTACCGCTTCACTTGAATTCTGATGAGATAAAACGTTCCCATTTAGATACAAGTTATGGGATTGAGTTATATATGGATATTGGTCACGTCGAGCCCTGTACTTAACGGGGAATCGTTATTAATATTAAAGTAAAGTAAACGATGAATTATTTTTTTCGCTTGTCGCCTGTTCAAATATGTTAACCTAGAAGTAATAGAATAATATTAGTATTCTTGTGCAATTTAATTAAAACCACAGATATTTATGTATATTTTTTAAAATATTAAAAAATCTTATTATATTAAATCCTTAACTTGTTAATACGTGTATAATCCTACAATATTAATGTCATAAACAACGGGAGAGTTTAAGTTTTGGGTTTTTAATTTAAATCTGATATTAATGAAGTTATCCTTACATAAAAAATCAATATAATAATAAATAAGTGGTTAAATAAAATATGATTAATTAATGAAATGTTTTTGAATCCAAGAGGGCGTAAATATGTGAGAATTTAAGGAAGAAGAAAGTCGATGTAATATTTTGAGAGCGCTTCAGTTAAAAGCCTCTTGTGAACAATTCAGAACACTTTCCGGAAAGTGCATGTTTTTGCACAAAATATGTATAAGACACTGCACAGATTTTGAATATTTTAGAATTTCACCTAAGTTACGTGTCAAAATGCTCATACTCGTAAATAAGTAACGCTAGGTAATATCTTCTAACTTCGCTCGTCCTGTTTCTATAAAAAAACGCCAATTAAACTATTCTGATTTAATAAACTCAACAAAACGACACTGATTACTCAGCGGTGGTATCTTTTATAATAAAAAAATACACATTATTTTAGTTTTATTAGATTATAATTTTATTTAGTAGAAAATAGTAATTAATAATTGAAAATTCCTTTACTACTAAAACCTTTGTAGAAACAGGCAAAGTGAGACGTAATCTTCAGTGCTTAGAAGATTTGGCGGGGTATTAGAAAGTGTAGATAATTATCTCATTATTTATTAGCTATATTATGTATTTTTCAACGGTGAAAGTCGCGAATGTAATATTCGGATGTCAAGTGTAATATGAGAAATATCTACGGCAGCGTGAATAGCAATAGCGGTCGTTAAATTTAAAATTTAATATAAGCGTGGAAAATCTTAGGGCTGCTAATAGCAGCAGCACTTCAAAGCCTGCAGGTTGCATTCGCAACATTTAAAAGCCGACGCACGTAACTTTTACTTACACTCGGCGTCGCATTTTATAAAGACCGCGTTTAAATCCACTTAATGAATCTAAAATGTTCGTTATTTTAAAGCGTGCTTAAGAAATGTCATAATTAACGTGTATACAACTTTAAAAATACCCACAATTTTTCTTATTTTGCTTCAATCTTGAAATTGCAAAAGGCCCTTCTAAAATAATAGACAGGGGTGGCGAGTGCCTCTCGTGATGGAGCCCGGTTGAATGCCGAGGGTCCTTTAGACCAGCTGAATATTTACGGGTTGGCTTGTCATTTTTTTATGGGATTTTTGAATCGTCAGCCATCTTAATTAGCATTGAAGGCTGATGGCGCGACACTCGAATGTTTTTTCTGGACACATTTCGGAGTAGGATCGTTAGGGTTTCACAAGGGTGATATTGTGATTTATGAGCCAATTGTTGAGATAGTACTATAAGCTTATGTAATTATTCTTATTCGTCCTTAGATAAAAACTACACGTACGAACCACGTAAATGCGGTTGGAGATGAAGTTTGACCGAGCATCTTGAATCAAATTATCAAACAGCTCGGAAGCAAATAAACTCAATACGAAGAAGCTTCCAGAGGGGAAAACAGAACTCCATGTTGAGTTGATCTTGCACTTTAAAGATGCAGGGATAACCTAGTATTATCTCCCTCAAGCTTTGTGTACCTTAACACAAAGCCTTTTGGATGCTGACTAAGGCTTTCTTGAATGACGATGAAACTAAACGAAACGAGCGCCTTGGTCACCCACGCCAGTTATACTTCTTTTGGCGCGTTAGGGAAAAATTATGAGGGTAAATTTTTACGATGCCCGCGCACACCGTCACAAAAAACCAACATCCTGAAGTTAGCTTTAGTCAATATTTTATTTTTTTCTGTTGTTAGTGTAGTTTTTTCTACAAACGTAGAATAAGGCGAAAGATAAAGTTTTTGAAATGATTTTTATCTTGTTACGCAGAAGAAGTATAACTTCTAACGCGTGTACATAAGTACACACACGTTTTTTACGTGGTAATTCTACCGTGACATCTATGCCAAACTACTAATATAAAATATTCAAACAGAACATTCAAATATGTAGGAATATTTTCATCCCCAAAAAGTCTAGTTCTACTAAATAAAACATGTCGTAATTCCTTGAGGATTACATCAAAAGAGTCTTCTAGATAATCGCATTAGGTTCGCGGTTCAATGACCCCATAAATGACGTCACGAAACAAGGAAGCACTGCCACGTACTACTGATAACATGTACATATTTTATTAGTAGCCCTAGAGTCGCTGACTGCTCTAATATGACCAACATGACTTAATATTTAATATTTATATTTTCAAATGTGTTCATATATAAATCTTCGCTCTAATTTCAATTTTAAAGTATTTCTTATAAACACATTAACTCTCAATGAAAAACGTTTAAATATCCTTATGGATCAAGCAACGTAGTAACTGCGGATGAAACGGCCAATCAATGCGATTTCTATCTCATCTTCCCTCAAAAGTGAGTCGAATGTCGCTCTTGTACTATATCTTTATTCAATTTCACGATACTACATCTCGTACAGCACATCCTCAGGGATACTTGATTTGCTGAAACTGTATCACATTGAAAAAGACATATATTTTTTTATACAAAACTGATCTGATGTTGAATGAGATGCGGCTTATTAGAGTGCACACCGAACAAAGAAATGCCTAGTTATGCGCAGAGAAAGGAAGAGTAATAGGTAGTATATATCTATAATAATTATAATCTCAAATTAAATAAAGTAGCCTATCGTATATCTTTTGAATCTCCTAACCAATCATTTATTTTATTTCGGTATATCAAACAATTTCGTATACGCTCAGGTCAAACTATTAACCTCGTTTTATCAGTTAAAAATGAAAAAAATGTTTTTAGTATTTAAAGAATATTTTAATAGTAGTATAAATAAATTCAAAAGTAGAAATATAATAGTTGAATCAAGATGAATGGAGTGGATATGAAGGTAGTAGGTACGGCAGCCAACTTTGCTTTTCACTAAATTGAAAACAACTTTACGGATGTACAGATTCTTATTTTACCTTTGTAAGGACTTGTTCCTATAGTCGCTTCTTAGCGAAAAAGCACCCAATTTATCTATCTTAAGTAAAATTAACTTAATATATAAATATATACTTCGGAACAATGGCGCTGTTATCGGCTGCCATTGTCATTATATGCCACAGAGGTCGTAAATTAACAACGTCAACTTATTATTTGTTCAATTTGAAAATATTTCTAGATCTACAAGCTAACAGGCTATTTGATAGTCTATAGTAATAGTAATTTCATAGTCATTATTAGTAATGTCGGAGCAATGACATCACTGTTAGCTGCAATCAACATCAATATCAAAGTTAAATTAGATTAAAACCGTTAACACTATGTGATTAGTCAATGTTGCAAGATCTACAAGTTACAGACTATTTAATAGTGTGAGGTAATAGTTCATAGTCATTATTATTAATGTCGGAGCAATGCCGTTAGTGTCACCTGTAATTGTCTTTATAATTTAATAACATAGAAGTAATATTAGTTCAAAACCGTTAATACTACTGGTTTATTTGACTTGTCAATGTTGTCTGTCTCACCTTCTTTTCTCATTTTCGTCTTATCCTTTCTCACTCCATCATATAGAATATAGCTCTTATAGATCGAACGTATTACGCTAGATTTAGTACCGCTAATTAACTTTTTAAAAGAAATTGTTTCCCTATTATTTAAAAAACAGGTCTGTAAACATTGGAAAATGCTGAAATAACCTTTGCTGCCTCTCTTGGCTCACAGTAAATTCCCATTGAGCAGTGCCAGTGCGGCCACGGCCCTATGTCCCGGCACAAAATAGATTTATTACCGACTTAGCGATGCAAGATAAAGTTTGTACATCGTATATCTCCCGGGGAGGGCCTTGTTTCTCTATACACCATTCAATATACTTCAATCTGTCTAGTATATTTTATGTGGATACCGCTTTAAATTTTAAAATAAGAAAAATCTTGGCTGTATAAGTATAGTTTAGTCTAGGAAAAAAAACGTATGAAACACATCGAAAATGGTTTAAAATAGAAAACATGAAAATGCGCAATACACAAAGCATAGTTTATATTTCTCTTGAATCGTTTAAAATGAGAATAGGTCTCTCGTTGCCATTGCAGGTTTGTTTTCGCGAACCTTAAACTGTGCATCATATTCTCAAATGCAGCGCATGTTTAAACTATTTCCGTAACCATTAGATAAATGTCGATATCTATGATAAATAAATCAAAATGTAAATGTATAAAATTACTTTATGAAATTGCTTGCTTATTTGGATTATGTGTATAAATCTGTGTAGACTGCCAATACATAATAGCTAAGATAAGGTTCTCTGGGGTCATAGACATAATTACAATAGCTACTAACCCGTCCACCTTCATTATCAATAACTTATTTTTATTTAAATTAAATAAATATAATAATAATCTATAATTCCTTTTTGGGCGTCCCGCAGGCTCTTTTGCCTATTATATATAAAAAAAATCTATAATTCTTATGTTTATATTGTAATATTAAAATAAAATTCTCCAAAGCATTTTTATTGCAAATACAAAATAATAATACTTCCATACTTTTTGGTAACAGACGCGAATAGCTAGATTATTTTGTAGCTGCGGATACTATACTTTGAAAACATTCTTAAATATTCCTACTATGCCGCCGCAGGGTTTTCATTCTTATCTTTATGAATCAGCTAGTTATTAGGGTCCGTTGGAGCAACGCAAAGGAGTGAATTTGTGCATATGCTACTAGTGAGGGATATCCGAGTGACCTTGTGGGGAAGGGATAAGACAGGATGTGCGCATCGCTACACACTCCTCAGACTTTTAACGTCTTACGACATTATGTCGTGTCGGTTGTTTTATTTTAAATTCATATTCTATACTGCATACATACATATTACAAATACAATATAAACAAAACACATTTATTCTTAGCTCTATCGCTTTATTTAGATTTAGAAAAAGATTACATTACAAGAAAACCCCTCTCAGATTACATGAAATGGTATTTGTATAGGTTTAGACATTAAAGTTATCTTATAGTAACTTAATTCTTGTCACTAAAAATAAAAAAGATGAGTATCACTTAAAAATATAATTTAATAATTATTATACTTAGTAACTGGTTATTTTAGATAGAAGGTTCATGATCCCTGTGCACTGTTAAATACGAGCCAATTAAGCAATGGTTTTCTATGGACTATCGTCTGTCTGGCACAGAAGGCTGGTGACCTACTTGCTGATTAGAAAGCAATCATATGATGGCGAAACAGATATAGAAATCTAAGGACCAGACCCTCAAAAAGGTGTAGCTCCATCGCTAGCTAGCTTTTGTTCAATTATTCTGTGATTATTGTACAGAACGAAAGCACGCTTATTTTACCAAATTCCTTTAATTTCATTATCTAAACCATTTTATAAGAAAAATTTATCTTCATCATTAAATTTAAATTATGAGAAAATGCCGTTTACACGATATTCCAAGCTTTACGTCGTTGGAAGGCATTGTCGTATCGTGCCTAAAAAGGGCGTAACGGACGCAGGCTACCCACAAGGATTCACGGACGGACGGACACGAGTCCTTTGTGTTTTTTGTTAAGGTAATGACGCCAACCGTTTCTTTTCGTTACCAATAAGATAATTCAACGTCTTTACCTATAAATCACACTTCACTAAACAAGGGGACGTTTATGTTATTAATGCTCTGCAATTACTAAAAAGGCTTTAGATGAAACTTCGAATAATAAAAATGTCTGCGAAATATTTTTTAATTTCTAATTTTTGCTGGTTTACTGTACGGTACCATAATTGTGTATAAACCTTTAATATAAGATGACTGTACATGTGTATCGGGGAGCTCTTTCTATACCACTTAACAAATTCTCATGAAATTTTCAGGCTGATAAGCTAGTGAATTGTAAGCTCTCAATTGCGCCAGTACTATGTAACTAGTAATAGCTATAGACGGGAAAAAAAATATAGCTATTAGACGTTTTAAATACTGGGGCTTCATACGTTGGCCTCGCAGATGAAATGCTTTGCACAGGGAATGTTAAAATGTATGGTAATATAATAATGTTATGCAGGCTATGCAGGTACATATCTAACAGAGCTTAAAGTATGAAAAACTGGCAAACAACTTGTGCGTCATATGGCGTTTCACACACCTCGCGCTCAACGAACTGTGACCGCCGTATGGAACCAAGATCCCGTGGGAACCGTCTACTGCTGTTAACTCGTATGGAAAATTATTTTTTATACGAGTTATGACTAGATATTGTATTGACTGCTAAGAACCTTTTTTCTGCTGTACTACCTATATGCAATATAAGATAATTAATTCATCGATTTTTATCCGATACATTCATTTGGCTAACTAAACTAGGCTTCACTCTGCTTCAAAATATCTAAAAAAATGGAATTTCAAGAAAACACTAAGACCCACAGAAATAAAATATCTAAATTATAATGCAGTGTAATGTACACATACAATTTAAGCATAGTTACGATATAAATAGAACAAAAGGCTCGATCGACCACAATATGTTGTATCGCATCAAAACCGGGATATCGACATTTTGTTGGCTTCTTCTTGAATGACTACATTTACGACAAAGCAAAAAGGATAGCAACTTTTACAAAATGAAAATGTAGCTCATAATATTCAACTGTGTCCGTGTAAATATGCAACATATAAGTTTAATATTTCCCAACACAATGTAAGACATGATGCAGTATTAAAATTAAAATATGAAACTGCAGAACATTTCAACTCGTATCATATCGTAAACACTAAAACTGTGAACTACAAAACCTCTAAAATCTTAGGTAAAGCTGCGTATAATTACATATATAAATTTTGCTCCTACCGCAAGTAAACTTTTCGAATTCACGACCTTATTTCGTATGAATAAAGTCGAAAATGTTTATGTCATGAAATATGGGTAAAACGAAAGTAATTCTTATGTTTCTCTTCCTTAGGTTCACATTTAAACCAACGTGTTTATTTTACAGTTTAGTTGCTTATTCAGGAAATATTAAAATGAACCTTAATATTGAGCAATAAATTCCAAGTTCATACAGCACCCGTGTTCATAAATGCTGAATCATAAGGTCACAACTCACAGAGCAACATTATGTTATTATGTTATTTTACACTTTATTCCTAAGTAGAAGTACTCGTAGAGAACAATCTATCATGAGTAATACTATACATATTAACGTCAACTTTTTTTTAATGTCAAGTATTAATAGTGCTACCAATACTTACACCATGAATAAAAAACGATTTGCTTAGATTCTTAAATCTGTTAAAAAGCATGGCATAGACCAAACGAGAATCCGAAAGAAAATTAACCAATATAACCGGTAGGTACAGTCGTTAAATATCCTTTGATTTTATGAAAACGATTAACTGGCAATAATATTGTGATGTTTAGTAGTCTTAACCCACAATTAACTTGACGGTACGGTGAAGGAAAACGTCGCGAGGAAACTGGCATGTCTAACAGCCAAAAAAACAATAGAAGAAACAAATGCAATCTAAGGCAAACCTATACGCATGTACTGCCATTAAAATCTTAAGAAATTGAAGCTTTAAATACTATTAAGTTACAAAATATATTGATCAGCTAATTAATTTAATCTAAATAATTATTGATTTATTTGAAACACAACACAAGTAAGACTCTATTCGTGAAAGCGTTGAGTTAATTGTCGAATACTTTTCGCGGTAAATTGTAAAACTATTCCGAACAAAATTTCGATAAGACGTCGTGTATCGTTATCAAGGCGTTTGCATAAATTAGTACGGTTCGCTGCACTTTATAATTGTTGTGGGTTCTCACGGATTCAATGTACATTCACTGAGAAATTATAGCAGTATTTAAAAAACTTATACCTATTATAAATTAAATACGAGCCATTCGACTCCATGATTGAACTCAAGGAACACATTTACTTAAAAAAAGCGCTTAAAGGGCCTAATTTATCCCAGTAGTCAAATAAACCTGAGTTTTATTCTATGTGCAAATAAAGATGAACTTCTGCCACATCTATTTGTGTATGGACATCCAGTGCCATAGGAAAGGTTTCTATAACGTACATTCCTGTTATCAATATCATTCACACTATTATCGGGACAAGATAAATTACGAGTAAGACAATTCCTTAACCCAAATCCTTTATCTCTATCTATTAGAATGATAACGGTAACGAGTGAGTGAGGCAGATCTATGCCAATCAGATCTTGATTGATGACGGCCAATAATGGTTTCTGTATAGAAATGGAAATTGGGAAAAAATATTGTCCATTTTTTGTTATTTATATTGATAGTTCGTTGAGATTGTAGTGAAATGTATTAATTTATCTTAAATTGTTTTATAATAGTAATTATTTATTAAAATAAATTAGAATTAAGGTAATTCAATTATCCCCTATCCCGATTGAATGTGTCGCCTGTATCACCTGTACCTAATATTTTATCATGTCAACATAAACCAACACAGCATAAACCCAAATGGTGCATAAAAATGTTGTACAAAAATAATTTTCATAACAAGTCAGTGAGACATGAAACATTAAACGTGTACAATCGCGCAACAAAGCGTTATCAGTCGCCGGGGACGCTATCTCTACGTTTTTATTGTGACTGTCCAGGCTACATGAATTACATTTTGTAAGGAAAATCAATTTAAATGTATTTATGAATTGCTTGATTAGAAGTTTGTCATAACTAAATAGTTGCGAGACTAAATCTATAGATCCATCACATTTATCTTAAATCTCTAATCGTTTTCCTAAAAAAAAAATATCAAATGGAATACTTGAAAAATATTTCTGTTTTTTGGTAGAAGAGGCGGTAGAAAGGTCTCACACAGCCACGAATCCTTTAAGTTTTGAAAGTTGTATTTTATTCTTATCAAACTGGTCCCGGACGGTCCCGGTTCGGCCCGTGTCCCTCACGCGGGTCATAAATCAGCTAACTAATACAAAAACTGTCCAAAATGCCACTATCGAGGTACAGGTGCGCAATGATTTAGCGCGGCCACCCCTCACAAATCACCCTTTATAGCTGCGTGTAAATTTTCTGCGTACTTTAGGGATTTTGACGTACACCCACTGAAAGCCTTCTGCATTGAAAATTGTTGTATGTGCTCTCTGAGACGTTTGTCTAAGCTGTGTTAACGCTCTGTCATAACATTAGTTATAATAATAATAATAATATAGCCTTTAAATTCCGAAACTCTGTCACATTATATACCTATCTGAACTTTAATATATTTTCACTCCAGTATATCTCGGAGTTCGGTTTGCCTCTTGGCAAAGGCCTCCTCTAACCCTTTCTACTGTTCTCTATCTTTTGCGACTCTTCTCCAGTTGTAGCCTGCAGTTAGTTTCAGTTCGTCCTCCCATCTCTTGCGTGGTCGACCTCTTCTTCGTTTTCCGTCTCTAGGGTACCATTCCGTCACTATTTTGCTCCATTTTTCATGAGAGCTCCGTAGCATATGACCCGTCCATCTCCATTTCATTTGGTCAATCTTAGTGAGAATGTCTGTCACACCTGTTGTAACTCTTATGTCTGCGTTTATTTGTTTATCTAATTTTCTTATGCTCAGCATGCTTCTTTCCATGGCTCTTTGGCAGTGTGCTAGCATATCCCTGTGCTGGTTAGATAGTGCCCAAGTTTCGCAGCCACCCTCTAACAAAAAAACATTAGTTATAGAATATTAGTAGAGAATTAATTAAATAAAAAATAATCTTTTCTTTAGTTTACCTTATGACATTGTCCCGGATTGTAAGAGTTATGCACTTAACATTATTCCCAATACACACATATTGTTTTTCGTATCACTGATGAAGTAATGAAACAACATTCGATTAATTACGAGTTTCGATCAAATATTATGTTTAATTGAATCCTTTATATAATGCGATGTAATTACTCAAGTTGTCTCGTTACCAGATTGTATTTACAATCTTTTATTGGTCGTTCATTAATACAGACAGCGAAATACTCGATCGCTGATTGTACTGTGTACTCAGTATAATTTATTTGTTAACATACATATCGTGTGAATACATAGCGATGGTATAATTTCTTCGTTCCAAACAAGTTTTCCTTTTTTTTCAGTTAGTGTAGACGTGTGTTTGCTTGTGGCCTCTCGGGTGTTTATCTAACTGCCCCGCTGAAAGTGGTCACGAAGTCGGAAAGCAATATTGTTCACAAGAAAGACAACGACCAAACATAAACAGACAAATTCACACAAGACCAGTTACCGGCAGGTGCCGGAGCAAGTGAAGACGTATGGGAGGAGGGCGGCGACGATTGATGGCTCGCTCAACTGTCTAACAACTATCTACTGGATAATTAATCTTTTTAATTACTTTGTGAACGCCCATCCGAAGTTTGGGTGGCTGCGGTTATGCTTTACCTCACAATGGAATAAAAATTCAATATTTCGCCCAAGGTAGAACGAACTTACGATGGTGTTTTAATTACATATTACAAGTGAACTGTAAAAGTGAGCCATTAACTATTGAAAGTATCACCATCATAATTCTATAATAGTACGTTTTAAAACATAACTTGCTACATAC
The DNA here is from genome assembly GCF_905475465.1 of Pieris napi. Classification (NCBI taxonomy): domain Eukaryota; kingdom Metazoa; phylum Arthropoda; class Insecta; order Lepidoptera; family Pieridae; genus Pieris; species Pieris napi. Next base: position 13,056,211 of record NC_062242.1, read on the forward strand.
GGTCAAGTGTATGAAAATATCGAACACAATAGACTAATAAAATCCCTCCAAAACTTACATAATACAGTTAGTGAAGCCTCACTAAACCCGACCAAAAGCCTTCAACTTACAGTTACAGGAAATTAAACTCAATTAAACCAGCCAAAAGTGTATTTTCCATTACAAAAGTCTATTCAAAAAAATCTGAATTGAATTTTCGCGTGTTCGAATCTATTACAAATAGTTAATTGGCTCTGAATTCGTAGTACATATTTCATTGATTTTCACACAAATTTAAACCTACCTGTGATAGAAATAGAATCGATTTTTTAAAAATGATAATTGAAAAATAGTTTAACTTAATGTTAGAGGAAATATAAACTTGAGGTTTCAAATATATGGTTTGAAATTCGTTGAGGCTACAGTTTTTAAGCTTATTTTAAGTATTGGAGTAGAAATGAGTAAACCAATCAACTTTCTATCACTCATCAATCAAATCAACTACAATGTAGTTAGAAATGTGTTATCAGTATTAAACCTATACGGACCTTGACCCTTCATACAATTTTTTTTTTATTGGTCTGTCCAAAATATGTGCCTGTATGTGTACTGTGTACTAGTGTACTGAATAAGTTGTACTTGTAATGTCATTTTTAACGTTTTTTAGTAGTGAGTTGATCAAAACATATGAAATGTAAAAATTTTCATTATATAAAAAGCTATAAGTATCTTAGTATATTTATTTTGAACGCTCAATAAGTCTACTGCGAAGATATTACACTTGAGATGTAATATAAAGCACAAGTTCTCTGAACGTCTATTTGACAATAACTCGAAGAAATCTGTCCCTTTTAATAGAAAAGTAATTACAAGGTCGGGTCCTTAAAATAAATCGCTGTTTAAAATCATTTAGAAGGTTTCAATCAAGTTAATTCAATTATCCGGGATGGCGGGTCACTCCGAGTTTTGGAATGAAAAATTTATTACGAGAGCTTATGAATTAATAATCTCTTGATTAGCTATACATTGTTCTTTCTAAAGGAATAGTCCCCACTTTTCTCAACAACTTTTTTTTTACTTATTAGAACCAAAATAAAGGCGGCTTAGTAATGATTAAACAACCGTTTGTGGCCCATTGATGTGCCACAGAAGGAATCGGCGGATATTTTTTTAAAACAGCAATTTATTTTGAGATTATAGAAGTTATGGTGTAATGTCTCATTTGGTTTCATAATTTTGAAAAAAAGCAAGCAAACCTTTAGAAGAAGGTTTTAACATTGATTTTAATTATTTTACAATTATCAAAACTGTATATATAATATTTATATCTTTTTTAAATATTCTAAACCTAACAGGTTTAATTTCAATGTGACTAAATGTGTTTTTATTTAAAATCACAAATAAAAATTATTGTAAACAGGTTATTTGAAAGATGTATTTCGACTCATGAATGGCACTCATTACTCATCACATTTTTGTGTAATATCAACCTTAAGTAGAAAGCAAATTATAGTTAGCTAATACTTAATTTAAAGTAATAATAACATAAAGAAAAAAGTACGAAAGCAGGACGATCCACTACTTACATAAAACAGCTTATTTTACGTAACAAATGATGTGTTATTACATGTTTCAGGTAATTTCAAAGTAAATTACACTTTATCGCTTTGACATATGATATATTTTTGTTCCGACTTTTTAGTAAGTGAAGACGATATATCTCTCGAAGTGCCCGTTAAATTTTAAACTTTATACCATTGATATAAAGTTCATTTTGTAGACGTTTTTGAGGCATAATTTATCAATTGGGATAGAATCTGTCGTTGTGTGATATCCCAGTATCTTTCTTCAAAGATGGTGATATTTTTTCGTTAATAAAGTAATGTATTTTTGCAGAGGTTTACCATCCGTATCTTATAAAAACAAAATAAAGCGCCTAATAAGGTTGTAAGGGTCTGGTTTATGTTTATATTATTACCACATAAAACGCTAACCTGAACTATCCTATATATATATTGAATACAATGCCTGTAATATAATAAAAAATTTGATATTTATCGTACATTTACAGTAATTTTCCTTAGAGTTCAAAACTGGATAGCTATACAAATGTGCAGTTGTAATAAAACCACAAAACAGCCGTTCAACCACAGTTCGATTTATTAATTACTTTTAGCGGTTATTTCGTCATATATCACCATAATAAGGATTTGGTTTTCATTCATATTCACACATAGGTATATCATAATATAATAATACTATTTTTTTTTTTTTTTTTATTTAATTCCTTTATTTTACAAAAAAAAATATAATACAATCATAACAAGTTACATTAGCAAACCGCTGTGGTTTATATTCATGTAACCATAACAATCTTGTTTAGGAGCGCGACAAATGCATATAAAAGTAGTTTTTTAATTTGCTGTTTATATTGGTTGGCGTTAGGCAATCTAATATGTGATTTGGTAGACCATTTATTAGCCGCGGTAGCAAATACCTCAACGTTCTCTCGCCGTATACGTTGTTTGCTCTTGATGTACAGAGCCGGACTTGCGTTACCGCTCGGGTCTGTACGTCATGCTCTACTCGTTTTTTTAAGTCATCTCGAAAAAAGTGCTCGACTAGAAGACATTTATTAACTTTTTCTGATACGGGCAATATTTTACAGTGTTTGTACTACATACATTTGTTTGTTACTAACTATGGCCCACGGCCTTTATCCGCCTGTCGCACATTCTCCCGTTTGGAGGAGCCTTTATACGTTTGTTTATTATTTTTATTACATGTAAAAACGAACAAAGCCATTGCAAAGAACTTCCTCGCTTATACGTTGGCCAATCAGTTTCTATGCGATTTGGCATTACCTAATGATTGATTGCTCACGAGCAAATGAAGTGTGAATTTTCTATTACACACATTTGCTATAAATTTCAAATTCAAATGTAAAATTTGGATATTATAGCTAAGCTAATACGATTTAAATTCGCTTACGCTATTTATTGAAATTAATAATTAAAATCAAGTGCTTTGAATAGGAAATGTTATTATAATGTAACAAACATTTGATGGTGAATAGATTAATATAAAATTATAATTAAGAATGAATAAGCATGGTCATAACCATTTATTTTTTATGTATCTATCTGAAGTTAGTACTGGGCGTTGTATTAACATCTTACTTTGAGCATGTTAGACGCACTCGTTATATTTTCGTACTGGTAATGAAATAAGACAAGTAATAATATCAAGCAGAAGAAATCAAATTACGTGCGTCCGAGTGAATGAATGAACGAGTGAGCCGCTGAATTATTGGATTATTTCCGATTATTTATGTAAAAAATGTTTACAGAATACCAAAAAAATTGCGTAATAAAGAGAATTTTTAACAATATGTTTCCTTAGCAACTTACTTCATACTATTGTAATAAAAGGTATCCTTTACTTCACAAAGTTGTATAGAAATTGACAAAATTTACGAGTTAATAAGTACGAGTAGTAGGCAATTTCAAAGTATACCTCTTTCATAGAATTCTGATTATTTAAATTTATTTAGGTTGACTGTGACTTTCACCCCTGAGGTTGCAGGTTCGAAATCACGTCAATCTCGTACTAAGTTGGTCGCGCACTTGCTTACAATAAAAATTAGGAAGAAACAGTGCCAGTGAAATATACAACAAAGTCGGGATACTTTTTAAAGCAAAAGTGAATTGCGCTATAAAGTGAATGAGACGTAAATTAATCTAACATCATTCCGGCTTCGACAACCAAGCCATAATACGTTATAATTTATATTTTAGACTGATTAAACTCTACGCAATGCAATTTTGCAAAACCGCGGATTAGCGGAGATATAGATAGGTATATGGATAGTAGATGGATGTGTTTGGTTCTATGTGGATATTTAACCGTTTATTTTAATTACATTCATATTTTAGAATTATCGGGGTAATAAGCTTAATGGTTGTATTTACGGGCGGATTTAGTCCGTGTGTCAACGTCTGTGTGTTGGGATTTAACTATAGCAGCCCTAATCTTGACAACGTTTTTGATTCTTTGACCTTCTTACACAAGTGGCATTTTATATACGTTTTTAGATTGCTTTCATAAATATTAAATAAATTGTTAGTCGAAATAATGCCTGACATTGAATTGCTAGTTAAATGCTCAAGCTTTTTGTTTTTAAAAGATTTTCAAGCGTCTGTTAGTGAAATGGTTCTGAAAACTCTAAAAGGTCTTGCGTAGTCTCGTCGAAAGCTGTAGATATTTTTTGTAACATGGGCGTTTCAGTTGCCTAATACAGAGTTCTATATATCTTACGTTTTCTAACATTTATTAATAGACTTTAAAAATATTTTCCACAATACTCTAACAAAGAAAGAACATTTTTCAGACAAGTCAGCAACTCCTTTGCATCCCAAGTACACAAACGCCGAAATAAGTATTCAAGGAAAAGCAATTACTGTTATATGTTACCGCTGAAAGGGATCAAAATTGCCTCAATCAGGTATCGAACAGCTGACAGACGCAGAAAGGGTGCTAACAAATCAAACGGCAGTCTTACTCGCTTAGTTAGAATAACGTTGACTTGTGGGGCAAGATTTGAGTTTAAGTAGTAAACCTGCTATACTCTGTTTAGATTACATTTCTATTCTAAAGCTAATACAATTGTATGTGCGAAAAATATATCTATCAATCCGTATTATTAAAAAAATCTTAAATTGTCATAAAACCTATGTTAATTGTCTTAAGTTTACGCGACCACAATTGGTTTGCACATGAAGTGTCGAATTATGTAAATATTGTAATAATTCCGCGGTCGCATCGGTTACACAAGTGTTATTGAGCATAATATTTCCTAGAATCCCTAACGCGTTTGCATTGAGCCATACATAAGTTTTGCGTCGTAAGCACGCATTAGCAGTTTTCCTCCAGCGCCATCTACGAGCTACCTATATATATCGTTTGTTTGATCGAAGGGTCGATAGTGCAAATAATTATGTATGTTAAAGTTTCATGTTATCTTACATATTTATTTTAGTACGTAACAAAAAACTATTAAGTTCTAATTCACTCGTTTGAATATACCTATGCACTGAATGAAATTAGTTTGTCAGAAATAACGATTAAACAAATTTCTCAGAAACAAACGAAAAAATTAAAATTCGTTTTAAATAAGTTTCAACTCTCGACGCGAGCGGAATTCGTCAGACGTCTAAACGAAAATTAGCGAAGTTTGACAAATCATTAATCTTAACGGCACAATTTTGAGATGTTTTCATTTCGAAAGAAATACCGTTTTCGAATATTTTTATCAGATATTTAATTATGAGTTTCTTTTATCTTCTATAAATATTTAACGATTTTTGTACTGACATCATTCTTTATACTAATACTCTAAATTATTGAAGGAAGCCGATGTCAACAATTTGAACTATTTAAAGAAAAAACTTTTTGATCGGATTGAAGTTATGTATTATTATAAATTTACAACTATTTAACATAATTTTAAATTTATCCGACGTTTCGCTTGCTTTACAGCGTGCGTGGTCACGGTGACTGTATATAAGTAAAGGGAATTTATTACATAATAATATGATACTGTTTAAATAGATTATTAGTATAATATCAAAAAGTAATGTGGCAGTCTTTCGCTCACCATGCTTGCTGAATTGCAATTCAAATGTCACGTTCAGTAGATAATGTAAAAAAATTAAGTACACAAACATAAAGTTAACCGTCCTTCTTCTATCCTTCTTCCTTTCTTCTATACATTTATCTATGTAGACATCTCTGTTTTTATTGAAACTAAAAAAGACTTTGTACCTAGTGTATCAGACAGTACAAATTAACTAATTATAAAGGAATTGTAACTAAGTAAAGAACAGGTCGCTACAAAATGTTGTAGTGCTAATATCCTCGTCTCGTAGCAAGAGCTACGAAAAAGTAGCGTAGACATCGTAATCTTGCTGAGAATGCTTAATATAAATATCTAGGATTTCTACTTCAACGCAACAGGATTCAGTTAATCAGAAAAAAATTCTACCATGTACGATACCACAGTATTTTGAAACAAAACTTTTTGTTATTATAGGTAAATTAAAAATATGTAGATTGTAATTAAAGTTTTTAATTTAATTTTACGTAATCAACTATAGTTTATATATTTTTTACGAAGTATTATCTCTTTCTACATTCACCACTCATAGTCGACTATTATGTTTAAAAAAATTAAGTGTAAGTAGGTCATAGCACACAATTTATATAGCAAAACTAGTCTTTAACCTCATGTAGTACATGGAGCCCTACTAATCTAAATTTTACGACAACATTGTATAGATCGCCGTAAAGCAGTCATAAAGTGTTGGGGAGTTAGTATATCATGTTTATAGCAACAATAAAATGGCCTTATCGCAGAGGCTTTCAGGTGATTGACTGATAATGTGAAATGTGTTTTATGACGGAGTGATAAAGTCCAGTTTTTAACTATAACTTGTATAGTTGAGTAAAATAAATTTTATTAAAATACTTGTAATATATCTATAATTAAGTGTGTGTTACCCACACATATAGTAGTAGTCTCCGGGAAATAATCCAGCAACAGCGCCCTAATATGGAAGGCAATATTTCGTTGATATTGTTAACACGTAATAATTGTTTTCTGGTTACCCAAAACACAGGGCCTAGCGAGTGTGGGGACTAGCGATATATGAATTCTGTCACAAACCCCATAAATAAAGTTTTTATTATTTATTTATTATTATTATATAGATGCTGAAACTCAACTGCACATTAATTAAGACATTAATTCCAATTATTGTTTCGAACAGCCTCTATGATAAATTCCTACGGTTAGATCGTAAAATAACATGCCACGTTTATCTCAAAATTGTGTTACACCTTGATGAATACTATAAGTTACCGAAACTCACTGACAATCTAAGATAAAATTGTAGCGACAACAACAAAACTATGACAAACAGTAAAAAATACCTTTAAACCTAGTAGAAAATTGTGCCAAGCATAAAACTTATAAGTAACTTAAAAGCATTTTAAAGAGCGCCAAGTACATTTTCAATCAGCGGGAAAGTTTTAAGTTAGAGCTATTCAAAATTAATCGGTCGTGAAAGAAGTTTAATGTTTCCATGTTAGGCGTAAGTGCTTATTTCATTTAGTTTTGAAGAATCAGTTTGTATGAGTTTCATTGTAAAAGATCAAAGGCCATTTATAAATCGTGAAAATGGGATTCGCAAATAAACTCAACGCTTGTGTGATACAACTTCAGCAATAAGTTCCTAAAGGATTTAAAATTAAACTAACTCAAGGGAACTTTTGATATGATTAGTTATACTGGAGGAGTACGAGTGAAAACAGAACAATCCTATTAAAGTTTCCCTTTCGTCTACGTCACAAGGTCTCACTCTCCAAGCTGTCTATTGGTAAAATTGTAAATGAGTTCTATTAAAGTTTCTGAGATGAAGATCCTTCAATTTTTTTCATTTTATCATTCAACAGATCAGATGCTCAGATCTTCTCGAACATTCAATGTTCCTACCAGATCTATACGCTCACACAGAACCTTTAACCTTCTGACTCCCAGAACCAAAATTGGGTTCCGCGAGCCTCTTCACTGAATGTTTTCTACACCACCACAAATATCGATATTTTTTCGCACTCCTCATTTAAGAATAAGTTAAAACAGCTATTATTGTCCTTAGCCTTGTATTTTTCTTCTTTATTATAGCTACTACTTTATACATCAGGACGTGAGTCATTGTCCTGATGTATAAATTTTGTGTAGTTTTGCTTTGTATATTATTTTTATCAGTGAAACTATTGTGGATATATCCAATGTTCCAATTTTATGTTTTATTTTTTACTTTTTATTTTATATCTGTCTTGTTTTCTAAATAGGTAAATAAAAATATCACATACTTACAAACTTTGAATCTTTGTAATTTTGAAGTAGAAAAAATATTCGTACAATTTTCTTTTAAACTGCCTCAGGTTTCACTTAAAGTTTAAGAAATAGTGAATAAAAAATAGTAAGTAAAGATCTTAAATATAACATACTGTGAACATCTCGAGGTCGAATGAAATAAAACGTCTTTTGACTTCAAAGCGCCATTCAGTATATCGTTTGAGTTACTTTTGTCGCAAACTTTCCGAACTCTCAAATTGTCAATGATGTTATTTAGCCGGGAAATGATAACTTTTGTCCGATTGCCGTTTTAATGGCGAACCGAAATTAACTCGAGAATTAAACGCGACCTTCAACACGCAATTGAAATTACTTCATAGTAATTGAAGTTAAGTATTCAAATTACAAAAAAAAACTTAATAACTTACCATATTCAATTTTTATTTAATCACTGGTTTTTTCAACTTACAATAAACTAAAATTGAACAACATTAATTGACAGCCATTGAAGAATATTACAACCAGCATTACAATTTCCTGAATATATTATTAAGTAAAAACACTGAACGAAATATTTATACGGTATGAAAATCTCAGCGAACGTACTCTATTTTTCCACTAACATTGGAGCAAGCATTTCGAAATTAAATCGACACTGGACTTTAATTCAACTGCACTAAGTAAAAATACTAAGTTTCACGAGCGAAACTCAAGTCTACGGTCCTGCGATAAAGACTAATTTACTACAAACTATCAGAGTTTTACTTGAAAACAAGCGTGTAATCTAAATTAAAACTAAAGTACTTTAAACAGAGCATCTTTCAGATTGTCAACTTTTTAATTGGTTTCATTAAGAAAAGAAATTACAATCGAAAATGTGTCTTATGATTCTAAAAATAAATATCATAATATTGTGTAAGGTCTTATTAGAATAGCAGTTGTTGTTGTAAGGGAAAGAAGGCTGTATTATTGTACATTTAAAAGCCATGTTCAAAAAATTGTCTTAATGGATTCAAAAGGGCGAGTCGTGTGAAATCGAACGTAAACACAAAAGATATTTGAAGGCTAAAAACGAATTAAACGAAAGAATTAATTGAAAAAGGCGCTTCCCTTTTTTTGAAAAGGAAGCTTTACATTTCGTGATCGTTATTTTTTTTTATGAATTTACGCAAGAATATATAAACAGAATTTTTGGTTCCACCTGGGTGTTACTTCTTTTTTGTTACATATTGAATTAATTGAAGACCTTTAAATAAATTCAACCCACGTACCTCTAACTTATACAAATTGAATCAATAAACTGTAAAATGGCCGTATTGCTTAAACTCACCTTTAGACAAAGGTCTCTAATATAAAAAATATATCATGAAGAGTGCTACTTTAGGATGGATCTAACTTAATTGATATAATTTATTAAGTAGGTAGTTTTCATAAACTTATGAAAAATTTATTGTTTAAAGTCCAGTTCGTAGAATGGACGAGAAGAACTGGAAGAAACTCGCCTTTTAATCTTTAGTTAAATCCACGTTTTTCGTTTTACAAGATCCTTGGAAGGAGCTGCAACCATTGCTGCAGATGAGATGGAATATATCATGATAATAAAAACAAAAGTTTAGCCTCTACCAGCCGTAGACAAGGCAAAAGTGCATGCCAATTTGCATTTCAAATAGGTAGAACATTTTCGTAAAATTGACAGTAGTTTTTTGTATTCACATTTACTACCGTTATATTTATCCGTGTATATATTGGACTTTATCAAAGGATAATTTAAACTGAGAGGGTGTATTAGTCAAGATTTAACTTTCCAGATTAAACTGAATACTTAATTTAATTTTGCTTTCAAAGCGAGAACACCTTGGACTATGGACTTTACTTACTCGAAACGCATACAGTATTTGTTATGCTCACTACATAAAGCAATAAAATAAAAGTTAATGTAATTGCTAATTATTGTTGGATTGCGCTCATTGTCCATTTTAATTTTGATTGTATACTGTTACGTCAGTACATACTACTTTTTACTATATCTTTGAACTTTAGTATTTCACTGTATAAAAAGATTTGAGGTCACTCGAATACTCAAGAAATTATCGAAATTACTTTGGTGTCAGTTTTTAATATAAATGACTGACGAATACATTTTGCGTATCAATGTACAACCTAACATAACAAAACGTACAATTAAAGCGCTTAGAAATAGATGAAGGAAGATATTTATGAAGTTTCAAATAAAAATGATAATTTATATCAATATAAATTAAATGGATTGAAAATATGCAAAAATCGCAGCAGATATCTCTTAAAACATGAGGTATAATAAATTATACATTCTGTTTAACAATTCAAACACGGCGTCTAAGAATATTGCGAGTCGATTCTCTAAACTAATGGCGTTTCCATATTAATCGCGTTCCATCCACTTCAAATCGCATCTGTAAGCAGGAATATTAATATTTTTAAGACGTTCTGGAGGTAGATAATTCTTGTGTAAGATAAAATCTTGCAAATACGTTTTTTACACTTGACTTCCTTATATTATGTCACTCAACTTTCATGCGCGAATAATACAGCTATGCAAAAGATGTCTCAATTTGCAAACTACACCCGTTTTGTAAAATCTTTTCAGTATTAAACCAACTATTACATGAGTAATGTTCTACATAAACGTATTAATTATATGCTATGAATTATATTTTTGACTGTTAAGGCTACAGTCAAACATAAGATTCCAACGATTTAGACCCGCTGCCCGTCTGAAAAGCCAGAGAACAATTTTTAACAAAGTTCCTTATCTCGACGCGTCATTAATAAGGCTCCGAGCGGATTCTCGGCATAAATTCACACTTAACGACACCTGACAGCCTCCCACCACCGGCTGCTTCAGACGAAGAGCGACTTTTCTCCATTTTCTGATATATTTTTTTTAAACATCCTGCCAAACTATTTTATATGACGAAAATTTACACTGATTATTTATTACTTAAAATGTATATATTGGAACATACATCGGTTTTTATCAATCCGATTTTCTTTATAGTGAACTGAGAAACAAGGCGTGTGGAATGTAATTACTACCCGCATCTCCCTTATGCTCGTGTGTAAAGTTTTCGAATAAAAAACTCTGATTCGACTTGAAAGTTTGCAACTGACGTTTATGATCACTCCTACTTATTTTATTTCACTTTGGAAACATTAATGGCTTGTTAACATGCAACCGCATTGCACTCGCAAATCTACTTGAAGTCTATCGATATATTTATGGTATTAAAATTAAGAATAATATTGAAGACTTAATGTAATTTATTTTATTTTTATTTATTAAGACTTCGTTGCATTACAATATAAAAATTGAGCATAATTAAATGTAAAAGAGGGCAACTGGCGGCCTTATCGCTTTCGAGCGATCTCTTCCAGTCAACCACTGTGAGAACAAAAATGTATTAAATTAGATAAGGAAGGCAAGAAGTGCAAAAATACTGCTGTCTTGTCTGCAACATGCGGTCCGTCTATGGCCCGCTTTAGGGATACGATGTGGACAGGTAATGTTTGTACAGAAGAAATTTAAAGGAAGAGAGGAGCTAAGCGAATAGAGGCGGGAAGTGAATTTACTGGATTACTCGTTCTTTTTTATTTTACCGATAATTTTGACGTTGCATTATTCATCTACTGGTCATTATACGGTTCCTAAGGAAAAAGGCAAAGTTGATAGATATGAGTTATAACCGAGCATATTATAATGAAAGCCAAACCCGAGGCTGAAACATTCTAATAACTTGAAGCTAACACGAAGCTAAGTGCAGAGTAGGAAGTGTTTATCATAGTTAAAACCAAGCAACACTATAGTTACCGCACTCATTTCCATTCATACAAGCTGTAAATAGATAAGTAGGTCGTGATTACAGCGTGTGGGGTCGAAATGACCCCGTAAATTCAGTCTACGAGGCTGCAGCTATCTCGAGGTGCTACGAAGAAATTGTTCTATAGTTCTCGCTATCTTTATGTATCGCTCTGAGATAGTGGTTATAACTTGTCTTTAACAGTTATTGTTATGTTGGCTGAGGTCGGGATTCACTTTTTTAGTACAATTTCTGACATTATATGTTAAATTAATATTTGGTATCCATTTTCATTTATAATAGTGGTAAAATAATTTTACCTCGCAAGGCAATATGAGAATGGCGGAGGAAACTCGTAGCGCATTACAGGAAGTGTCCAATTTCAAGCGGTCACTCGGGTTCTGAGAGGGACCATCATCAGACATTTAAAGCCCTCGTAATATGATACAAGTGGTATTTATTTCTTGCAGATTTGTATTATATTAAATATAAATTCTTCGACATTAAAATCATTTACAAAACTTTTCTTAGTGATAACTATTTTTTAGGCCCGAATTTATGAAGTAAATAAATAATAAAAATATAAATAAATATTTAAGTATAAATGTATGGTAAGAATAAAAAATTATCCATGTACACCATATACGTCAAAAAATACATAATTCCATAAAACCACTATTATTCCATGATAGTTAATACGTGGGTAACACTAAAAATGTTTAGAATTGGCCAGATAGAAACATTGAAACTTATGAAAACTTTTTTTAATTTTAATTTCATAACTCTTTGGTAACCTATTGTAATATATTGCATTAATTTGTCATTAATTTTTGTGTATTGGCGGAAAATCTAAAACTCTTGTTACACGTGAAAATGAACCTAACTTATGACTTTCGTTGTGGGCTTACTAAACAACAAAGCTATGATAGGCTACGGTTAGCATTTCTTAATGAAGCCCCATCTTGTGCCACTATTTACAATTGGTTAAACGAGTTTAAGCGTATTTAACATCGTCACAGGTGATGAAAGTTGGATATAATGCTACGAACCCAAAACTAGAGGTATTCGCTTTACAAGCCCTGAAGATGCGGCAAAAGCGTACGAAAATGCCATAGAAGAGACCCCTAAGAAAGAATGGGCCCACTGCTTTTCTCAGCGGTTCCATCGAATGTGACGATGTGTAGAGAGGAACGGAGAATACTTCGAAAAACAATAAAAGTTTTGGCAAATTTCTACATTAAGCCGTTTTTCATTTTCTAAACATATTCAGTGTTACCTAGGTAGTTATTAACTAGATGGATAGATCAAGTAAAATACGTATATATCTTCATATATGCATTTGATTCCCAGACGTAAGACGTCAATTAAGATTTTGATTTTACTACAAATGCTAAGCTTATATTAAATAAAAATAAAATCGCGAGAAATGTCAAGTTACCTTAATTAATATAAAACGTTGATAAAACGAGAGTGAAACCGACCACAGTGAGCCTTTTCCAACCGGATTTAACCTAGTTTTAATTGGAATTTTCATTAACGCTTGCTTATAATGTTCAATGTATCCCTTTACGAGAAAACTAGACTTCAATGATATCCTAGTATTTGAGAACTCTTAGGTATATTTTATACATTCACGAAAAATATTTGCGCCAAGAACTTTAAATTTCTTTGGAAATTAATTAGTCCATTTCCGATATTTACACTTAAACTCAAAAACTATTAAAACAAAAATCACACGAAATAAATAATGTATTAAATGATGGTACGATTGAAGTGCCATCCTGCGACCTCAATCTCAACACGACGATAATTCAGGCGTATCTCAAGTGGGGTTAATGAACTGTCACGTATACCATTGTCTCGGTTAATTATGTGAACCGCTCTGTTAAATAGTGATTGCTTCGACACCGTAACTGCGACCACTCCGGAATCATACTGCCCATCACATAAACATCTCGAGACAACTCAAATGCTCCTGGATGCTTTACAACACTGTATATCCTCAAATGTAAGTGCTCAATAATATTAAAGAATTGTCCCGTTTACATTGTTGCACAAATACTTAAGTTTGCCTTAAGTATGCCTCCTTCTGATGGAGGACAAATCTTTGTTTTTAATTTATTTTATTATTATTAATTACTTAAGATGTCATGTGGAACATGGTGTTATGGTTGCAGCTCCTTACAAACGTTGTGCAAAACAAAAAACTTGGCAATTAAAAAGAGTGGCGGAGAGTTTATTGCCAGTTCTTCTCTTCCATTCTACGCCCTTGATTTGAGAACTTGCAGTAAACGTAAAATTAGAAAATAATGTATATTTCTTTTTTGACGTTCATAAGTATTCATTGTGTTACCTACATGAATAAATGATTTTTGACTTACTAAAGTCAGCTCATTAAAATGATTATGTAATTTTAAAACATGGCGGAGAAAATATTGGTGTTAGTAGCCTAATAAACTGAATAAAACATACAAAGCACATAATATGGGAATCGATGACATTAAATATTAGTTTAATTAAGGCTATTATCATGGTAATCATATGGTGAGAGAAAAGCAAGAAAAATGGACAAAACTTATCACAGAATGGTATCCTTTAGACGGAAAGAGACATAGAGGAAGACAGGCTAAGAGATGGGAGGATGACATTAAGAAAACTGCGGGTTCAACATGGACTCGCACTGCAAAAATGAGAAAAGACTGGAGAGCTTAAGAGGCCTTTGTCGGAAGACAAGTTGTAACCGAACTACCGTTTGCCGATAATCAATAGATATTAAAATTGTTAGTATATTAGTTAAACTCGTTAGTTAATAGTCAAAATGTGTTTTTTAGATAGTAGTCATAAGTAAATTAATTTTAGGCACACGAAACTACTCTGTGTAACACTTGTTAACAACAACAAAGGCTCTTTATTTTATTTTATATTATCATCGTCAATTTATCTAAAAACTTTGAATTGTTTTTCTAAATTACTGATGACAATTTTTATAAAAACGTACCGAATAAGAATATCTTGCGATTCCAATAACGTAGCCTCATAATGAACGATCGTAACGACTGTAAATAAAATACGAGGTTTTAGGGAATTACTGAGAGACTCTCTTACATAACAAGTGAGACAGATTTTGTTTCCAAATACCAAATAAATGTCTTTTACCGAATCGAGATTATTATTGTGTGGTACAAGTCAAAAGAGACAATTTCACTGCCGTAAGACTCACACTTAAGGAGTAATAATTATAGTAATTGGTCCAATTCGCTTTGCAGTTGAGTATTTTAATACACAATTGTACAACATTATTTACTTGACAGTAACATAAGCATATACAAATAAGTGCAATGAGGCAAAGGCCTTGGACTAGAAGGCACTTAGAGAGTGTGATATTTTTATAATCTCTTAATTTATACAACTTGCACTTAAAAAATACTTATTGTAGTAGTCAAACCACGCTAGAGGGTATGTACCATATTTGTATGTAATTATTTTCTCAAAACTCAAAAAGCCCGTTGATCTGAATCTTTCCTAAGCCTTGTGACACACAACGTCAGCGACTCGCGACAGGCAAATGAGCGTTATTGGGAGTCAGGAGATAACAGGGACGTTATCTCATTGATGTCTTCACTTAATTGGTACTGGCACTTCGTAGAAAAATATTCTCCTTGGATATCGTTATTTTCGCATTATGATACATTTCTCTATCTATCTGACGTAAAATTGACAGAAATCGAGCCTTATCAATATTAACGGGGGTTGAATACAAATGTTTAAACGCCAATCATTCGAGAATATTATAATAATGCTGGTTCTGAAGGGCTCAATTCTGTTAGACATAGAGTAGACAGAAAGTTTATTACTATCAAACTAAGGATAATTTAAAGACGTTCTAATAATCCTATTTTATAGCTTATTACGTAATAATTTCCATTCATTACTCGAAAAATTATCTTAATACAAAGTTGAAAAGAGCCTTCGACTTAATAATTATCTATAAAACGTACATTTCGACTCGCAGTTCATTAAACCCTAGTTAAGGCCGCAAACACAATTCTGAGAACAATTCCCACGACGATTGTTTCAAACAGACACATGCCGTCACACTCGAATATATATTGTATTCGAGAAAGTTAACGCACAAAATCGATCAAAGCAAAAACCACGATTAGTTTTTTCTTCGAGTCACATTTAAGTTTGTTTCTTTGTTATTGCGAACATAAAATATAAAATACGTCAGTACTATAGAGTAAATATGTTCTCAGAAATAGAAGTACATTGAGAAATGTACTAAATAATCTAATACTAAAGAATAAATCTTAAATTAAAATTGTTAGTGAACGTCTTTAAAACTATTGTATGTTACTAAAACAAAGAGCCGATTTGAATAGTCGCCGACCGTTGTAGATGAAATGTTTATCCATTCTCATCTATCGCCTTTTGTTGGCTAAACGATGTCCTAATCTATTCAGTAATCCTACTCAGATGAATACCACTTTAATATTATTAAACGATATATTTATAAAAAATTCCAAAGAAAATTATGGCTTTAAAAAAAGTTTACATAAATAATGCCCCATTCATGTTATTATTACATAATAATTTCATAGGTAATGTGTGCAAAATGAATAAAATTTAATTTTCCTGTTTCGACGTAGTCCTTTAAGGTTTGCACATATGTTTTTTCTAAAGCTAGACGTTCCTTTAACCGCAAAACTAGATAGAAACCACTAGGAGCTACATGTCCAAGCCAGCATCTTGAATGGCAGCCATCTTAACTCTGGATTTGTATTGTGTGAACGAGGGTATTATTTTGGTGAAACAAAACAACTTTAGCGAGTTTGCCATGCCGTTGCTTGCGTATTTAGTCACTATTTGTGTTATGTGTCCTACGTACATAGTCCCTGACAAATTGGTTCGACGATTAAGGTATTCATTCAGGATCATTACCACTTTGAGCTGTCCTAGAAAATATAGTCCAATAGATATAGGTACCGTGTTCAATGAAGAGCTATTCGAAAGCGTTGCAAAGAGATGTGGGGTATCTCTGCATCTTCTACCGCATTCACCATGGAGTGTTTTCTGGGAGATGTTCGGACTAATAATAGCAGCTGAGTTTCATTATCGGACGTCAAGGCAGAATACAAAATACCAAGCGTATCACCTCGACGTCCGTCGTTCCACAACTGAGCGTTTCTTAAGACAGTGACACTGAAGTATTTACGAACCAATTCGACTTAGGGTCCTTCAAGAAAAGAGCGTACCAATTCTTAAACTCTGGCATTGAGAGTGTCCCTGGGCTGCGGTATCACTTAACATCAGATGAGCCTCCTGCCCGTTTGCCTCCTATTACATAAAAAAATAACCCATCATGGGGGATACAATCGCCTTAAATTTCTTCGCAGTTCGAAGAAGAAAGCATTCTGGGCACCCAGCGCGTTGACACTTTTTTCACACCCAAATAGTTATATGTATATATTATAAATATTATAGTATTATGGACACTTCCTATAGACATCTTCATTTATTCTGCTACAAACCCACCCAAACTGCATGAACCCTTAATGTTGCTCTCAACCCAACTTATTCACCAGATGCGAAGTAAAAGAACTCTAGCAGGCATATTTTATTACTGCGTGAACTTGAATGGTACATATTTTTAAGAACATGTTCCGTAAAATTCTATTTTTAAAAAACAAAAGAGCTTTTTATTGGAGATATGAAATCTCATGTATAAAATTTTCATCACAGCCTCATGGCTTGGCATGTGCCTTCGGTTGGTGACATCTTCTCAATCATCAATCCGCGTGTCATAGAAGTTCGGTGCTAATGATACGTCTATGCTCAAGGATAGCACAAAGCCACATCTCACTTTAAATCCACAATATCAGCAGTATATCAACGTCAGTGCGATCGTAAAAGCAGACAAATGTAGAGATGTGGTCGGGAGGACACCATTTGGCCGACTGCTTGTTCTGCTCTGTGCCAAGCTGATACAGCTCTGATGTATGGTTAGTAAGCTGATTTAAATTGATGTTTTAACCTAAATACCACAAAGATGTGCCAGTTAAAGTAGCAATATTTGCCGTGGCTTTCGGTTTATCTTGTTCAAATTAATTACTTAGGCAAACTTGCACACGTATTATTTTTCTTGTAAATATTTAGAGGATATATACTTATATTTGCAAAAGAGAATTTCAATTTTAAATTGAGGCACGGTCAGGTTGAGTGACTAGTGAAGCAAGTCTCAAGTGTTGAGAGGAAGTTGGAAAGCAGTAATAACATACGAACTTTCTCTATAATCCTAAGGCGATGTTTACACAGGGCCCTCTTCAAAAGCTTTCAATCGTGCGTGTTTGGGTGGTATTAGGATGTACTAGTGTCTACGCCCTACTACACTCAATATAAAGGAATTATATGCGAAATGAAAAATAATATATATTTAATGTTTAAATCTCGATTTTATTTCTCCAACCGAAGGCAAAAGAAAGGGAGAGCATCATGTAAGCAGATGGGTAGATGGTCTGCCGAAGAGATGGATGTTTTTAGCCTGGTATATAATGGTCAAATGCAGAGGAGTTCTTGACTTGACTTGACCAGAAAACTGTTTGATAAAGAATAAGTAGATACTGTTAGATTTTTACAATCATTTGTGACTTGAGTTATACGTTTATGTTGATTTAACAAATAAATAATGGTTAAATTTAAATAATACTCTCAGGAATAAAATAAAATTGTACAGAAATGGGAGTGTATTATGTTATTCTCGCAACGCGTGATGCGGCTCAATTACCGACGTTGTTATTTCAACGAAAGGATATTTTAACTCACATAGATTACATCCGAAAACAAAGATTTATTTATACATATAAATTTTTCCATTGTTATTATTTCCAAAATTCAACATGAATTTCTCTAATGAAATTGTTCGTAGAATAAACTTACCAAGTATTTATCTGGGAATAGGTATTGTTTGTTGAAAAATATGGAAATCAAGTTTTATACTCAATGGTCACGCATCACTCACTAACTTTTCCTTTACTTAATTGTCCCTTATAATAGTAATTTACTACTTCAATAATCATGACGTCTCAAAAATGAAAATATCCTAATTCTGTGATAGGCAATCGGCAGAACCGCAATCCGTGAGAAATAGTTGAATGAAGGCAGCGCACGTAAAACCAATGTGTCCGGAGCTACGCCGACGTTTTATTACTATTTAATATTTAAGCGTATTCTATCTATGAGCGAAACGTTTCCTATTTGTTGGGAATTTTTGAGCTATCGTATGCTATGACCTATATTTGCACAGTTATAATAAAATGCACAGACTGAATCTGAAAATAATATATTATTAAATTTCATTATCAGAACATATATTTGACGTTGTCTTGCTATCGGTTTGTCTTAATAACACCGAGAAGTTATAAATAATTGTATAACAAAATAAATTTGCTAAACAGCAACAGAATCCCAACATTAAACGCAACACAAACGAATAACTCTTCAGATAATTTAATTTGAATTTCCATTATCGCCCGACCTTGAGACCTTTTGTTTCATTTAAGCGACGTTTCCTATTTTTTCCCGCTCATCCCAGTACATCTTTCCAGTAATCTGATACAGCAATTTCGAAGCGCACAGATAGAATGACCTACGTCACTGTCTCCAAATCAGGGGAGCATTGGCGTTCGAGCCAATCCCGAATTTTATTCTGCGAATGATTGAAAACAAGTGCCCTCCACGAATCAATCCGACATTTTACGCCTACTGATGAGTCGAACCTTTTCCCACTCGACATAAACTTCAATTTCCCTTAAACAAGGATTGAATTAACTTGGGAATTTGGAAAATTCGCAAACTTTCTTTACGCCGATAAGTTGGGGCCTATAGCTTTAAATGTAACGTTGAAATTCGAATGGCTACGCCGTTTCGAGGCTTGTGTCCAATCAACTTGGCAAAATTGTATTTGCTGCTTGATTAAGCTTTATTTCGAGGTGTTAAGATTGAGTTTAGGCTGTGAGTACACTGTCGGGATTGCTTTTGGGTTGTTTTCCGAAAATTAGGTCACGTTTGTAGACAAAGGCTGGTTCACATTCAAACCTAAGTAACGCGATATATTTACGATCTTCATTCCTTAGAGATCTTTTCTTTCTAGTCATAGGTCATAGGTTTTTAAATAATATTTTTCACAATTAGTACCTAAAATAATTTCAGTGATTAAATATATAATTTATATATTAATATTACCAATATTGTGAGATATAAAAATTAAAAAAGATACTCGAAAACTTAATACAATTTTCTCCATACATTGGAATAACGTGTTTGAATAAAAATACTAACGTAATTGTATCATAGCTGAATATACAACCTTCCATCATCCCATCATAACAGAGATTTGGCAGGATTTAGGTAGGTATATACCTTACTATAAAAACTCGTTGGGCCGCTTTTCTGATGATTCATGTCGACAGGCTCAAATCGCTTTATCTCGGGCCTCCTGAAGGGTGTAATCGGGTATTATGTGTCGAGAAAAATTAGTAGCGGCTAGTTCATTTGCTGAATTAGGACGATTAGTTTCTGTAACACTGAGATAAGAACTGATATCATCTTTTTCAGAATTGAATTGCTTTCCTCTATATATAATAATGCTTGACTTGACTTAATTTTTTATGACCTCTAGATGGGGCAGAGACACAGTGACTCTCCATCGCGTTCAATCTTGAGCCACGTATTTCACCTCGCTCCAAGTCTATCCGGCTCTCTTTGCCTCGTCTGCAAGTGTACGAAGCCAGGTTTGCCTTGGGACGGCCACGCTTCCGCTTTCTTGCGGGCTCCGATCAAGCACCTGCTTGGGGATATAATTAGAATTTCTTCGAAGTGTATGGGCTATCCATTTCCACTTGCGTCGTTTCATCTGCTGGCTTATCGGTGTTTCTCCGCAGCGTTCCCTAAGTTGCTCGTAAGAGATTTTCTTGGGCCGGGAGATACCCAAAATACGGCGAATATTGACGAAGACTGGAAACCGGTGCAAGATATCGTTTGTGACCTTCCACGTTTCACTTCCGAATATTTTAACCGTGAGTCGACGCGTCAACTTCCGTCACTGCCAATCTACGTAAGCGCTCGTATACGAACAAATATGTTTTGCTTATAAATTAAAATAATACGCGCTAGAGTAAAATTAAATAGTTTTTTACACAAACCGTTTAAGGAGAAAATTTTGTGATAAATTGAAAAACTTTGTTTTCTTTTCATTTAAAATTAAGTTGTCTCGAGTTATTTGGCCAAATTTGGTTAAAAATATCAAATCATTATTATAAAGTCTTCGTAACTTCCATGAAATTATCAAACAGACACTAGTCACTATGACTAGTGTCTGTTTGATAATCAGTGAAATGAGTTCGTTATAATAATAACGATTAGCCGGTCGAATAACTTTCGAGTTTACCTTCCGTCGACCGTCACCATCCTAAGTTGCATATAACCTGCTAGACTCCCATAATACTCATCATCTAGAATTCCCAAAATGCACATCCTTTCAGCTGTTGTTCAGTTAGAATAAAATGGCTATATTTCTTTTCTTATTCAGCAAGTGGGAATTACAAACTCTTAAAGTGAGTCGTTTGACGCAAGTTTCATCTTAAAACTGATGACGTCTTGTTTAATTAAAAACAGATTAATGTTTCCACTCAAAACGCTATTTAAAACTTCTAGTCGGACGTTAATTAGGAGTTTGAGCTTCGTTCCCCGTTCTCAGCTCAGCGTTTTACAGGAGAGCTTTCGCAAGCTTTTACCTAATACGCTCTTTACAACTCTTCATATTGATTTCACGCTTGTATTTGAAATCCTTTAGTATGTTCAGTGTGGGGATTAGAATTACATGCACAAAAATTACTTTTTACTTTCTCTAGTCTCGTACCTACAGATTTAACTATACGATAATATTTTTGAATACGGTAATTCATAGAAATCATTCATATTTAATTTTTCATTTAAATAGCTAAAGAAGGTTATCGTTAATAAATTAAATATTAAAAAGAGCCCAAAAAAAGACCGTTTTGAAGGGAAAATAACATTCACCCGACTAATTTCTCGCTGAACATGTAAAAGTTAAAACTTGGCTTAAGCGAGGCTTAGTTTAAGAAATAAGTTTAACTTTGTAAGTCGAGATAATCTTCGAGTTTTTTGCACGGATTACAGTTAAGTGGGCTCGCGAATGTTAAGTGAGGCGTGGACTAAATATTTACTAAACATTCAATTCAAGATATTATACATATAATATATTTATATAATTTTCGCCGTGCTTGCTTGCATACTGTTGTACATGGTTTTGGAAATATTCATTTGTCTTTTTTAAATGCTGTTCTTGCAATGAAACTTCTTTAGGCGCATGAGGGTAAAATTTTTACGGATGAAACGTCACGAAGATGTGCAGCGTTTTCGTCGAAGAAAAGGGAGAGAGCGATTGAGACCGATTGGGAAGGGAGAGAAAAATTTCGTAAAGAGAATTTATGAAATATTAGTATTTTATATTTTATGCAAAATAATTTATTGAAATCTCAAATAACGAATTGTGAATTAAAATGTCACGTGTTTTTATTATAGAAGAAATAAATTAAAAAAAATATATAATTTGTATTAATTTTCGACACTTTTAATATTTTAATGACAATTAAATTCCTAACATATCTATATCCCTCTAAGTCTCGGAAATCAAAAGTTTTAGATTTGTATAAAAATGAACAAGACTTAAAAATTAGTTTGCAAAAAAGTTTCACTTCTGACATGTGCTTTGTACGCACGCACTTTTTTATTTATAAAATATTGTCTATTTCGTATTAATATCAATAGAACGTTAATATGTTTAAGTAAATAATTAAATGAAACCTTACACCGCTCCAAGCGATAATTTACAAAGCTATATTAACAAAATCCGAAACAACCCACTGGAAAATCAATCTTGAATAACGATAGGCACACGGTAGAGGCAAGAGCAAAAGTGTTCGAGTAAACATAAAACGAGGCGGCCCAAAGCTCTAGCCAAAGTATGTATCAGAAAATGAATCCACTAATTGAAACCTCTGAAGGCTCTATACGTCACCTACCTCCATTACCGCCAGACAGGTTTACGGTACCCTCCGGCTCTGTGACATACGATTCCCTCTGTTCGATTTACTTTTAACCAATTCTGAATATGTCTACATACATATCCATTCCATTTTGAGTAATTCTGTAGTTGGTGTGTGGTATATCACATTCTGGCCAGTTAATTAAAGGACTGGGTAAGTAAGTAACGGGGCAAACGCGAATTCTATTATTTCCTTGTAAATATATAATATTCAGTAAATTATTTACAATATCAGTCTTGAACCACTAAGCCAGTGCTTACGGTAGATGGCGTAAGGGACCAGCCCTCAATGAGAAGCATCAATCTCCGCGAGGATTAAGCAGCTCTTAATAAATGCCTCTCTGGATGCCACATACACAAAGAGCTGACGCGCGCTACTTGCAAATGATTTATATAGAAAACTTATTAAAATTTTAAAAATTAATGGCGTATTATTTGTGACAAATACTCTTTTTTGTTAATAATAAGTCCATTTCTATTTCTTAACTTATGGATGACATTTATCACAATACAAGCCAAATAATTTTGTATTAACACATTGGACGTGCCCTCCCAAACTATAAGTTCCAAAATGACTGTATAAGTACTGGCAAGTCAGTCAGAGTCAATGATATATTAAAACGTGGGGTTTGAAAATCTTGACCAACTCTTAGAGTATAGAGCAGAGGGTACTCTAGAGATCACTTCAAAGTTATTTCGTTTATAATCGCAGTTGGAACAATAGATTAAACTCGACTATACACTTGTACAGGGTGCTCGGAAAACAATAGGGAGCATAATTATTCTACTCTTATATATCATGTACCAGATTAGAAACTGCAATAAATGGGTCACTTTTTGAAAGAAAAAATAGTAAAGGCTAGGTATTGTCACGAAAAATTAATGCCCTGATGAAAAATGTTTCTTATTCTCACATTCAAATCCAAATTTAATAGTTGTACAAAATGTTAATGGGAGCATTGTAGGCGTCGTTTACAATACAATTTTCTACCTTAAAGATTGGCCGTTCGTATCAGCCTTGCGATTCTGTAACTCACTTTTCGAACTCGCACAGCGGTTTTCGCAGCGGCGGTCGCGCTCAAATCAGTCGTGAAGCAGTCTTTTTACGATTTGGCATTCTGATAAGGAGGGAGCTTGTAGTTTATTGTTTAACCGTTGTGCGAGTTCGAAAAGTGAGTTACAGAATCGCAAGACTGAGCGTTGTGCAAATAGATATTTCTTTCTACGTGTGAATGAGAGAGATAGCAAAACAGACCAAAAAAGTTAATAACAGTTTTCGTACAATCAAAAAATTTTTTTTTAAAACCATTAATATATTAAGTGTGTTTATTGATTAATATAAATACAATAATAACAACAAAAAATGTTTGAAGTCTAAACAGCTACACCGTAACATATAAACCGCATTTTGTTAACAATATTACAAATAGCTGACTCCAGCGATCTTATTGCGGGCTTCTACTTACACCGTTCGACACGGCTTCGATATAAATATCTACTATTTCGATTCGCATAAAACAATTACAGAGCAACGCGATCATTAATTTGAGAAGAGTGAGTCAATGAGCACTAAGTAAATTTGACATTTTTTATTATATTTCTTCTGAAGAACAGCATTTCCCAAGTGAGTCTCAGTTAATTATTTAATAATTAAACTTATTATTGAATTGACTTGCTCACACTCACTTCACATCGCAATTACGGTGTGACATAGGCCACGCATTTAGAAGCACATTTATGATACATTTCGACACCCTTCCTCAGCCCTCTACCACGTTCCCCCATAAACGATACTTTACGACAATATCACTTACATTACTCAGCCATTTCATTATTTACCACGCGGCGGTAGGGAGCCCGCGATGTTAGCGTTTATTTAAATGAAGTGCTACTATCACAGATTTAATGCTACGGGGCGTGATTTTCTTGATATATTGGAAGATATAAATATTTTTTTGTGGGCGTATAAGAAATAATGTTATTACAAATTACGTCTAGCAAAAGATAGTTATTGCCTTGTTTTGTTTGGGGATATTTGGTGCTATATATCGGCGCGGTATCGTTTTTAGATTATGAAAAGAGCGACACGTTTTTGTGTTTTTTATTTATATATGTGCGTAAACTTAAGTATGAAATCAAAGTTAAACCATCCATCATATAGTATTCTATTAATAATAGAGTATTCAGTATCTGCGACTAAAAGTCGATAAGTTATTTTATCAATTGAAGCAACTTTGACCTACAAAAGTTCTACTCCCGCGTCACTGGCTGTTTCGGCCGAGTGCGCCCGAATGACAAGCATTTAGCTGTGACGTCACATTTCACGCCTGTCCGACCTCCAAAGCTTCCGCAGACAATAGATAGACACAGGCTATTAAGCAATATTCGACGTACAACTTAATCGATGAGCTAAGACGCCACCGATTTGGTGTGGACATTTTGGGACTCATTTCGGTATCTCGCAAATAACCATTTGCTATCAAATATTCCTTTAATATGTGTGGTGATAGGTTATTTAGTTTATCGGATCTACTTTTAGTTATTCCTATGGTATTTTGCTTTTGTTATCACAATTGTGTAGGTTTTTGATCACCTAAAATATTATAAGTATGTTTTTGAAGTTGGCTGACATACTTTAGCGTTTGTTTCCTAAATTTAACACATTATAAGTAATTGTTTCAAACGATAAACCCATTTTTCGTGTTACTAAATATTGTAAATGAATTGATTTAAGTGTCTTTAAAACTAAACAATTACTGTTCAGATCTTCCGGAATTGAACCTACGATGTCAGACTTTTATTCAATGTGCGTAGCCAACTATGCTTCTGGAATAAACTTCACTACATAACCATCTACTCAATGGTTAAGAGGTTACACGCAGTGGATCTGTGTGGTATGCCGAAACTACGAAATCCCGAATCGCGCGGTCATCGAATACCAGACGTCAAAGTGGTTCAGTGGTTTTACTTAACCATGTAAATATACAGGTCAGTATAATAACATATTATTCTTTAAAACTCATCGTCTTGACTAACTGACATTATATTATTATTTTTATTTTTAAATTTACAGAATAAGAGAATTAATTAAACAAAAAAATAAATGAATGACTGAAGAATTATTCAATGTATGATTTTATATTAAATTCACATTCCTGTCATGGGGCTTTTAAAAGGCTAAATCGTTCCCTTCTCTCAAACCCTTCGTATGAGGATTGACCCTAAATTGTCGTCTTCGTGAGTGTAATCCAAATGTTAAACACTTACACCCCGTATCTCTGCAAATAACATTATTTAGAAAGCGGATTACCCAATGCTACTGACGGTTATCGCTCATTGCATTAAAATATCTCATACGCTCCAACCCCTGGGTATTTCTTTAGGCGTAACTTTGATTCAATCGATAAAGCTCTGTTGCATTTATCTTATCTCAATATTGACTGGATCATTCTTTATTACCTATTTGTAATTACAAAAATAAATAAAATACAACAGAAGTCACTTAGTACAATGGGCGCCCTTATAGTTACTAAGTGATTTCTTAAAGAAGGGAAGAAGAAAATACTACTTTTCTACCACTTAACACATGGATGTAAATAAATTCCATTATTATTACAAAGAGTAAACTCAGTAAAGTAATGTTTTATCGACACCTTTTCCATTGCATCTGATCGTGCAAGTTAGGTAGTCAAATACTTGTTTAGTAGTTACGCAAAAATGTATTCGACGAGCACTATGTACGGGAAAATATATACAAACAATCCCCTTGCAATCGAATTGTCTCAGTCTGCTTCACCCGGGAATCGAAGGGATGACATCATTAACGCCCCCGCTGCATACGTTTCAGATTTTGGAGGGGAAAACTAGTTTAATATTCTGTCCGATTTGACACTTTCACGTATAAGTCTAGTTCTCATGTACAATTATTAAAAAATTATAAGGTGCTTTGAAATTGGAATGGCTGCATAAACGGTTCACTGTTTGTTTGGGACAAAGGATATTGAAATTTAAACAACAATAATATAGGGTTGCAAATATTAATTATATGAGAACTTTATAGAGAAGATCTAATAATGATAACGGCATTTGCCAAACTTAGCAGTGACTTAAGTCTGTATATAGTGATAAGTTATCAACGTGAGACAGGGTCACGTTTCACACATAATGTCTCCGTGACTTATGTGCCTATAAACACTATGTATTACTTTGAATGGGATGTGTGTCCGCTAAATCTGTACACAACCGTGTCTAACTCACATAATTTATGCAATATTTTTTCTTATTTTAAAACTAGCAATTCGGTCGTGGTGGAGTTTTATCTGAATATAGGAGGGATCGATAAATTCGGTGCATGCTGTAACACGTCAGATAATACGTATACACTAAAAACTACTACGTTATGAACCAGCCATAAACTCACCAATACAAAAGTCAAAATCGTTTATTCATATAGGTAACACAATGTACACTTGTGAACGTCAAAAAAGAAACACATATTGAATGCTGCTAATTTTACATTAACGTACAATGGCAGTTATCAAACCCTTCAACAGAAGAATAAAAAACAACCGAAACTAACCACCAAATTCTATAAACACAATTTTGAATTTAAAAGTAGAACTAAAGTATAATAAAAAAAAATAGAATTTAACTTCTATCAAGTATTTAATTACAGTTGGAGACCAAATTATACTTTCTAGGTCGCTTGGAAGTGAATTAAGTTATCGGTTTACTAATTATATCTCAAGAGTTTTATTTAATAAAATAAACGTAGTTTTTTGATTGGTAAGAGCGTTATAAGTGACATTAGTTCTTAGAAAATGTTGTCTATGTACCACCTCGCTACCGCTCTTATGCCTACAGTTGTGATGAAATTACGCAGACAAAGTAGCGCCATGCAGCTAGTTATTTAGCTAGAAATTTAACAATGTTTGGAAAATGTTTCTGAGAAACGTCCATTATTCCGACATCTTTTATTATGTATTTAATTATAATGAGATTTCGTTTCGTCAAAGTTGAGAAAAAAGTTCATTTACATTTTGCGAAACCCCTTTTTATGTTGGCAGCACGTGTACGGATTAAATTCATAATTCGAGATTTGTTTAATGTTCTATTTAAGAAATGCTCGATCGAAAGATTCGCAGAAAAGCCTCCAGATCCGGCAAATAGGTTCATAATTAAATTTCCCATTTACCTGTTCAAGTTAATGATCTGTCTGTATACATTGAAAACATAGGAACGAAGCAAAGAAGTTACTTTGAAACGGTTCATTTTTCGTGTTGGCTAAAATGACATAACCGAAACATTGACTTAATTTGATTCATCTTAAACGGTACATTACAGCTCGGAAATTGTACAGTAAAATTGGGTAGTCATTTCACAAATTGCATTTGACCTGCTCGGCATTAAATCTCAATATTATTTCCCCATATTTAAATATTAAACGCGCTGTTTCGGTATATTTAACAGGCAATCTTATGCGTGAGTTCGTCACACAAATTTGGTTGAAATCGATTTGTAGACGTAGTTTTTCATAAGGCATTGCACTAAACGCTGAATGTTTCTAGTAGTAGTCGAAATAAGTGATTGGAGCTTCTATCGATGTATTCTTTCTATTTAGATTTTTCTATTTGCCTCTTGTATACAACTTTAAACACTTTTTAAAATGGGTTAAGTCTAAAGTTTTCTTGAAGTTATGTAACAAAGACACGATTAGTGCTTTAATTAAAATAAATCAGTGGAAATTGCATGCGTATTGCGTACGAAATTAAAAACCCACTTCACAATTTACACTTTTTCGTAATTATGATTTAACAAATTTTACTGTCTGTATAATCCAATTGTACCTTCATTTAGGCAATATTTTTTCAATAAAGTGTTTACTTTTGTTTTCGATGCGTGTAATTTATTAGGATTCGGTGAAAAAATACCTTTGTTAAATTTCGTTCGTAATTTTATTGTTTGAAAATAAATATTAGATTTTCTGTGGAAGAGGATGAGATACATTTTAACTTTATTAATTTTTACAATTAAATTTAATTTTAACAGATGTATATGTCACCGTAAAATTGTATACATCGTTAGATTGTAATCTATCTCGCGAGATTGTGAACTGTCGAAAGATTGTGAACTCAAAGTACTGATAACAATTTCACGTATTATTATTCGGTACATTGTAATCTATCGAAGTGAAACCGTCAAATTGTGAAACGAATCGCACCTCGCGTGCTGATTGGTTGAACATAGTAGTACATAGAACGGTCTACTATAAAGCCGACCAATCAGGGACAGCCTTCGTACAGTTAACAATTTTAAGATTGTAATTTGACGGTTTCACTTCGATAGATTACAATCTACCGAATAATAATACGTTAAATTGTAAGCAGTACGTTGAGTTCACAATCTTTCGACAGTTCACAATCTCGCGAGATAGATTACAATCTAACTGTGTTTACAATTTTACGGTGACATATACAATAGTTTAATAAAAAAACACTTAGAAACAATGTCTTTGCATGTAAAAACGGTTATTACATAGTATAAGAACAGCAAAACTGATAGTTACAGCGAAAATGATAAATACGTTTTTTTCAAGAATAAGCAATCTTTGGACAGTCTCGATTGATGACGGCCGCTCCTCGTGCCTGTTCCGCATGTGTCAAATTACATTATTTTTAAAGCGAGGTCAATGTCTGTTTACTATTTCATATGTTATGCCTACAAATTATGAAGTTTTTTTTATGAATTTGGTGATTGACAAAACACATTGTGATTGACAAAAATCCAGAATATTTCATGTTGTTAAAACTTTACTGGTGAAATTTACAGGCAGGATTTGAAATCCCAACCTGGACGAGAAACAAAACGGTCAAATACTTGAGTAATGTGTCAAGGGACAGAAAAATGTAGAGTTTCGACGAGATATCCTTCTGATAGGATGAAATGTAATGATTTCAAAACCTAACTATTATACTTTATATAATTGGTCCCTGAACATCAGAAATCTTTGTTACTATAGTAAACACAGGAGCTAACGGACAGCCAATCTGTGCAAAACAACCGGCACGTCTGCGTTTGAATTCAGTTATTTCAGTTTTAGTTTTGATTGATACAAAAAAAAAATTGAAAAAAATCCATTCGATTCTAGCGTTTGTTACCATAAATAGATTATAAGCTATTCTTTTTAGCTTCTGTACGAATTGTTATATTGATATTCATTCTAGTATTACGTGAACGTCGCTTTCATG
This sequence comes from Pieris napi, assembly GCF_905475465.1. Lineage (NCBI taxonomy): Eukaryota > Metazoa > Arthropoda > Insecta > Lepidoptera > Pieridae > Pieris > Pieris napi. The sequence continues at coordinate 13,086,316 of NC_062242.1, forward strand.
TCTTTCTGTTCGGTAACTTCCTGTTCACACATTTAAGTGTGATTTCGCAGAACACATTTCATTAACGACGTGTTGATGTTGACATTACAGAATAGTACTTCATTAATAAGGCTCTTAGCATAATTATTTTTAATAAATTAGTGAAAATGGTTACCTCTTTCAGCGTGTGCCAGAGAGCAGATGACAGCGAAGAGAAGTGTGAGGAACTTCGGCGCCATCGTGTCCACTATCACTTCATTACACTCACACTACACCACACTAAAGTAAACTAGTGCGCTAATGTTAACTTGCCACTTTACTGTTTACACCATTACGAAACATCTGTAAAAAGAGAAAATTATGTAAGTGATATGGTGCCAAAACGGTGCAATCTGTTTTTTAAAGTAGGCTCTTTGAAATCGTCTCCATTTCAAGATAATTCATTTTTTATTAAATTAAACAAAAATAACTAATATGTTCATATCATAAAATTATAAAATATGCGTCTGTATCTTATCCCCATTCGCTTTTCCAGTATAAATACGTACGCAGAGAATACGTGTCAAATATAAATAGATTGGTCGCGAGCGCGCTTTATTTTCAGCCGACGCGTGGCCAAACTTGCTGTTCCCAAGCCTCATGTCGAATTATTTCAATAGTTATATACAATATTTCCAATGTACTATGTGTATTATATGTATTAAAGTCGTATTATCCTATAACGCATGATATTCTTCTGGCTGTGCTTCAACGGTTTATCAATCTAAGTGCGTTATCCAACACTTGCTGGTATGTTGTAAGAATGCATAAATGTCTGTGAGTTACTGGGCATCTATTTAAGCAAAGAAGATGGCATGTGATTTTGTTATATACTTAGATATATTCTAGAATTAATACTAGAAGTAGAAATTTTTTGGCGATTAATAAAATAATTATGGTTGAAAGTTACAATGTAATGTAAAATAAGTAATGCACACACATAATTAACCTAATTAGCGGGGTATTCATAGCTCCTACATCCGTACATTCGTTGAGCCCACATTGTTAATATTAAATCGTCTGAGACCACACGTTCTAGAAATTTAGGTCAACCACGGTTTTTCATATCGATTCCTATTTTTAAATATTCGATGTCTATTTTTCTCTGAACTTCAAGGTTCCATTAAAATCCTGATAAAGAAAATCTTAGAAATAACAGTCGTGTTATTTTTGTAACTGTTAGAAGATTATGGCCTAGTGGCTGAAAATAAGTACATTATAAAGATATGTTAAGACCTAATTAAGGATAATAGTTGTACCTGAGAAGTTTAGGTAACAGTATTAAATAGAATAGCTACCCTGGCAGTAACCGCGACCCAATTACGTTCGCAATAATCATATGTTAAGGGATTCGATTCTCAGCCACGTGACACTTATGACGTCTAATTTATTAGATTAATTATTCGACGATGTACAAGCGTATACAAAAGACACAAATCAAATAGAAAATGGCTATATATTGACAAGGCATTAGGTAGGATATTTGACCATATAATTGGGCTAAATAACACAATTGTTTCAATCAATTGAAAGGGCACATGAATTATGGCATGTTTGCGTTCGTCAGGCCGGGATATTCTAATGGAGAATGGGCAACGGCTTGAGCCACCTGTCCGTATTACGATACTAACGCCGGTTTTGTGTATTCGACAGGCACCCAGGATTACTGCCTCTACATAATAGCTTAGTCAGAGTAAATGTGCCATTTCGAATTCCACTAAGAACAGCGCAGTACATTTAACAAAAAATAATGTTGCTAAACTATGGAGAGCAAAATCATTTTTATATATACGTACAATTATATTGATTAATGCAGTCAACTTTAAAATCCGACAGACTATCGTCAGAAGTCCTGGTGTGCAGACAGCTGAAAATAGTCGATTTATTAGAAAAATATAAAAAGCAGTGGAAAGGGTGGATTGTATCGCTATTCACGATGACGTGACAAAAGCCCGCGTACCAATATTAACTCTTTGTGGCTTTAGTGGGCTCAAGTTATGGCTGAACGACTCGTTTTTACAAATAATTCAGTAAGACGAATTACGTTTCATTTAAGTGTAATGGGGCTTAATAAATGTTTCATAATCTGAGTTCGATAAAGGTACGGTATTGCGTCAGCGTTATATTAAATTATTCAATGATTATAATAAATTTAAAATATAGCTTATGTACATACTCGTATATTATATATATATCAACAGTCATTTTTGACACTATCACTAGCGTATTATTAAATCGTGGATACGATTCACTTTGAAACAACCTTTGTCCCAAATTGGTTAGCACAAAAGCTCACCAAACATGTCATGACATAAAGAAAAATGGTTTATTAAGAACATTGGGGGTTACGGGCTGTTACTTATACTATACGTATTTGGATGTATGATAAAGCGAGTTGTGATCTTTTCCCTTGGACCAACCAGCTTCAGTCCGGAAAGGAAACCGACACATAGAGCAGGTGTGTTGAAATTGTCTTTTTACGCTCCGTTTGTGTCGCACCGACAATACTTGCTACTCCAATATTCGACCGCCGAATCACACGTCAAGATAATGTAACGTTTAAATTACACACATAAGGTATGCAGATATCGAAACATCATGTTGAAATAATTACCACGATTGCGGGTGAAATTCCATTTTTGGTGAATTATGTTTGTGGCCTGAACAATAGCGCCGCAATATTTATAATAACCTAAATAAATATTTAATTTTTTACTCAATACTCTAATCTGAGTTAACGTTTTTGGGTTTATTATTGCCATCAGGGCCCAGTGTGGCACAAATTACTTAATTTCGTCATTATGTTTTGATAGTTGGTTGGTTATCAGTTTTCTTTCGCTACGGGTGAATTATTAGGTTTGGTTTTATTAGAAGCTCGATTGTAGTCGCTGGCCTATACACTATTATAGTTGTAAAGGCCAGTAATACAGCAAAAGACCTCCGTGACATGGTAGACAAATTAGTGTCCTCGAAGACTAAGTAATACTTATTGGCACTTAAATAATCAAAGAAAGCAATTCTGGGCGGTTTTAAAGTCAATAAAGAGTGAATCGTCACGCCATAGTAATGTTTGGTCCATTTCAAGAATAAAAACACGTATTGTATAGTAAAGCAACGCCGAATCACGTCATTATATCGGATGAAAGAATCATTGAATGGCGAAAATGAGTCTTCATTGACCTAATTCCCTTTAAATGAAAGTTCCGTTCTATTTGTCTTTGAAATTCTAATTAAGGTGAGTCGGGGAGTATGCCGGTAGGCGTGCTTCACAATTTACAGAAAACCACGCTTTCACTAATTTAGCTAAATATTATTCTTAAAAAACACTTAATGTGGGGAACATTAATTTTGAATTAATAAAAGCTGAAATTTGTTTAACCCATCCTCATCCGGTTGCGGCTCCCAGCGCTTGACCGCCGAAATCGTTCCACAACAGTCCCTAAGCTTAACCCTGAATAATGTACGAGTTTAATTGTTCAGGAGATTATAAATAAGGAGGGTTTCATTATACGAAGCCCAGCCCTTTCAGTAGGACTACCACTTCATTCATAATGATGGGACATTTCGCTTTTTGTTTTAGCCAATTTTCTTTAAAGAGATGCTTAACACACACACCCTTAATATAAATTTATTAACCGTATATAAGTGATATCGTTGGTTTGGATGGTGATTGACTATGTTGACCTATTTAGCACGTGTACTAAATTTCGTAAATGTATGTAACGTCCAGTTGATGGGTATTTGAAGTCGGTATAATATCTCTAAGTTACCTACTTTTTTATTTCGTTGGCTTTTGTCATAATAGATGAACTGCTCTTCATAAAAAGTTGCCATTCACAAAATGTACGGTTACCCTCCACCATCCACAATTAAGACAGTCCCAAAACGTAACATTTTCACAAAATAATGATAATTATCATTTGACTGAAAACAACACGCCATTCGGCTGTAATTATAATGATTAGGGTTAAATTGTCATTAATTAATGAATAAGTCTATTATTTACTATGAATACAGTCGTCATTACTTTTACTTTTTGGTGTTTTAGTGTAGGTCATACCCTATTTTCCAATAGCCACTATTCCATATAAAATTTATTTTAGTAAATGAATAACTGACAAAACATACATATACATCACGCACGAAATGAGAAGGCGAACTGATGAGCATTAACATTAATAAATAATGGTAAGGTGCGCACGCTTCCTGTCCGCGGAGTGTCATTTCAAATGGACTAGATTGTCATGTTGGTGCATTGCCAATTATATAGTTATAGGTATTTCATATAATTCGCTTTATCAAAAAGAACTATCAGTTTTAAATCAAGAAGGGCACCATTTGATTATGTTAATTTCATAACGAAGAAACTGTAAGCAATAGATAAAAAAGGAATGACAGAGTGAAGAAACACTGCTTTTATTATTAAGTTAAAGAGATTTGCTATATGTATATACCAATGGCGCTGCAACATTTTATGTCTGCCCTCAAATTTCTGTATCTGATCCGTGATAATTTCCAATAGGCAAGTCGACTTAGGATCAAAGGCATGTCGGTTTCCTTACTATGTTATCAATTATCATTCACTGTATGAACGAGTGTATCATGCGCATATAGTCAGGGGATCGAACCTACGACTCCAGGGATGAGAGTCGCACGCTGATGCCGCTAGACTAACACTGCTCTAAACTTTACTAAAATATAAACAATTTTTTATTTCCAGACTATTTTTTCATTTTACATTCTGACCTATTTGACGCAGGGCTAATATTTAATTCCGACAATATCCCACAAATTTATTTCCAATACTATAACGTATTTATGATACAATTAGAAGATATCATTTCATCTATCGACCAAATTAAAATGAAATCGTCAATCCTGCCAATGACGACTCTGTTCCATACCAATAGAGGTTATTATCGTTTTTATATCGCTCATAGCTATAAAAATTTTCATTACTTTTGGGATTCCATTTTCGTAACATATCGGTGTAAGTTATAAGAGTCTTATGTTAACAAACTATATTTCCAGTTGCTAATACATCACACATAGTATGTAATCATAATTATTGTATAATTTTCGCGTCAATTATGTAGGGAAAGGTGAAGATCAGTCTTAGACTATGTTAAAGAAATAGTTTTAAAATTGGAAAATGAAGTTTTTCATAATTTCCAGAACATCCCTTTCAAGAAACTGGCTTTAAACTAATGAGAGCAATTAGTATTATAATGAGTCTTTTTATTATTCTAGAGCGAAAAGTTCCGTTCGAGTTCGCTTTCGTAGAAGTATGTAATAAAGTTTATAATTTTAATAACTACATTTAACAGGGTCAAGTATTTACCAGAAAAGCAGCATCATATATTATATTGCAAGCAGTCAAAGGCACTGATAACTCTTTACAGCTTCTTTACCACTTCTTTCTCTTGTGTGGGTGTAAAAAAATATCCATGCCGAAATTCATAGTAATTTTACATATTCCGGAAGTGAAAATTATTGTAAAATTGAAACAATAATAATTACTTCGATTCAGCTGAGTGTGCATGTTTAATGTATATTTATTAAAATAGTAAACTTTTTTGGCCAATTGGGTCAAAAGCCCAAAAACAAATACGCCGCCTTAAAAAACTGTTGCATGAGTTTTGACTTTTGCTGAATTATCATGAGCAATCCTTTTGTCACGTACCTACTACAGTAGTTAAACAATTCACACAAGATAAAGTAAATCCCATATTCATTCATTCATACATTATCAAAGTGAGATGAGCGTTGTGTACGCAATATTAGATATACATCGGAATAGTACAATTCAATCCGAGAAAGTGGTGGCGGCTTTGAAGACGCCTCCAACAATTACAAGTTGTCGTTGTTGTTTAAGTTGGCTGTTTGCAGTTAGCTTTGTGTGAGGATTACATTGTGTAAGTAGATAATCCGCTTTATATTACTGTAGCATCGACACAGATTTAAGAATCCTGAAGAAACATTGGTTTAATTGGTTTCTCTGTCTTAAAGTCAATTAACTTCTAGATGCTTCTCAGGAAGCTCTTCGAGATGTTTCGTAACGAAATAAATCCCTCTTTCTAAAAAAATCTCCCTTTGATGTTAATTAAAAATAGCTACGTACTGAACAATAGCGCAACAATGTCTTCGCCGAATGTTTCAATTTGACATAATCATGATATCATCACTGCGATATGATCGCTCCCGCTTATAACTTGTTCAGTTTCGGAGCTGAGGTCACCGTTGGCTGACCGCCAGTACGTAACTGACCGTCGCCGTAGCCTCGCCGTATTATTTCCACTATTTAGTCACATTTACTTAGTTTTAGTCATTACTATTTCTGTCTATTTTTACTTCTTTGATTTTGAGGCGCTGATCACTTCTATCTTGGGTTATATGATTCAATTCTTGTAACATTTTAAAGGTTAAAGATGAAGGACCACGTTTCAGTCAAATGACAGATAATACAAGGAACAGATAATTCAAACATTTTCAGTTCAGTTTCAGTTAATCATAAAATAGAAAATCGCGGGTCGCGTGACATAACATTTTTAGCAAAGGTTATAAACTTTCAATCATCTATATATTATATTCATGGAAATTGGTAATAGTAGTTGTACTTAAAATAAATAAATATATTAAATATTGTATAATTTTTTACTCTTAAGTTGAATATCAAACAACACAATATTTTAGGATTCCTCCATAGTAAACATATTATGTTTCGTTTTTTTAAACGGGGGGCAGGCTCACCTGATCTTAAGTAAAGCTTCGCAAGTGCGTTGCCGGCCTTTTAAGAATTGGTACGCTCTTTTTTTAAAGGATCCTAAGTCGAATTGGTTCGTCAATACTTCAGTGAGCTGGTGATGGTGGTTCACAATAGTGGCGGGGCGCGGCAACAACGATATTAGCTCATGGTGATTCCGGTGGAATGATGCCCGATGATGAAACTCAGCTGCAGATATTAATCCGAACAACTCCTCCAAACACTTTCCGAGGTAAATGCGGTAGAAGATGCAGAGAGACCCTACATCTCTACGCAACGCCAAGGGATCAAGCCGCTCGGAAAGTGGCTGGTCGTCGACGATTAGAATGGCTCTTCGTTGAACACGACGGATATCCAAGACGACTCGGGGTTTTACAAAATTAAAAAATCTGTATGTTTAAAATTAGTTCGCGCTTAAAAACACTACAAATATTTGAAAAAGGTCTATAATCATACTGCATTTTATAATTGTGATGACGTCAGCAACTTCGTGCAATGCATCTCACGTTATTTATTTGATCTAAACGTGGCTTCGATTCATCGATTTCTACAGGAAATTGGAGATATTATTACCAAGCTATACTTCGTGTAATGTTTACACATTGCATTTGACAAGTGCCGTTCCATGTGGTCTGTGGTAGCGCGGTAACCAAAGTTCCATAATTAAGATTAAAAGCTAATCATGACAGCCACGGGTTTCGTAATTTAGGCGGAATAAGGTTCCTAAGAGGCATTTTTTTTTTAATGTATGTATTAAAAAAAATGCTTATTTTGGCTTTTAAGAATTGGTACGCTCTTTCTTGAAGGACCCTAAGTCGAATTGGTTCGGAAATACTTCAGTGGGCAGCTGGTTCCACATAGTGGTGGTGCGCGGCAAAAACTGCTTTAAGAAACGCTCAGTTGTGGAACGACGGACGTCGAGGTGATACAAATGGTATTTTGTATTCTGCCTTGACGTCTGATGATGAAACTCAGCTACAGGTATTAGTCAGTGCATTATCGGAACGCCAAGTAACAAAGGCGTAGGTGTCGCAGGGTCGTAGGCGAAACTGTTTGGTTTTATCGCAATTTCATCTGAATCGATCGAGTAAAGTTGTCAACCATAAAAAATGAACCCGAAAAATGTCAATGGCCCTGTAAATTAGACTTTCGTCACTTCGTTACTTCAATTTATTGGTCGTATTTGACTCCTAAAGAGTTAAGAATATCTTCAAATATATACATCTCATATTTTCTGCAACGTCAAAGGAGACTACAGAACAGTAACTAAAAATAACCGCCGCATTTTTTGTATTCACAAAAATTGTTCAGCCCCAAGCCTACGTTACTGCGCGTCATATACATACATAATCAACTTGTTTGTGTGTTTAACATTATATTTTATTTTAATACGGTTTTCTAGTACGGGCGGAACCAAATCACGGCACACTGTTGTGGCTTCTCAAATCCATAGCTAATGGGATCAGTGACAAATCCGTTCAATCACCATTATTTACATAATATAATTAATGTAATCTCTAATTAGCCGGCGATAATCAGCACCGCGATTATCCATTCACGCTAGTCTTAAATTAATGATTGTGTCACACATAACACAGATTGCTATTGAACATTCACTCAGCGTTCAGTTTTAGTCTTTGGCCCCGTTTTACAAATACTAAATGCTGTACCCTATATCCCAAATTAAAGCCGAAACCCTTCCTTAATTTTCCTTTTATTAGTACTTTTAGCCTTTTATCCTTTACGCCAATCGGACGCTGCATGAAGCCGCTAGGGAACAAGAAAATTGGTCGGTTTAGTTAGACAAAGAGAGTTGGCCGTATCTCTTGAGCATCAAATAAAATTACAAATTACAATTAACCGAGTCACGTGAGAGGATGGAACATGAGCTTAAGACTTGACCTACATTTTGTGCATTTGAAAAATTCACTAAAGCGTTTTGTTAACGAACGGTTCAGCCGGGAACAGACTGGTTACATTTTGCCTTTCAAGCCTTCGTCGGCCATTCCATACAGCTGATGGCACGATTTTAGCTTTTTACGTAAATAATTTACTATTTTTAAATTAGAATTTTTTTATTGATAAAGCTTGCCAACGCTCGGCACACTGATACAATTTTTAATGTGACAAGCACTCAGAGGCAAACATGACATATATGTAGAGATCATACAAATATCATTGAAAACAATTATTAAGCAAAAGAAACATTACAAAAAATACAATTACTAATCAAAAAAATTAAAATTAATAAACAAAAATCGATTTTATATTGTGAGGGAGCAACTATGGATATCCAGACCTAGCTCGTTTATCAGAATGCTTAATCTGGACATCGGTGAGCTTTGACCAAAACGAGTTGTGCATCTTTTTCAATAATGACGTCACTAAATTTAGATTTTTGTAGGCTTTTCTTTTAATTAATACAATGAAGAAATATTTTTTATTCTTAAGTCATTATTACGACGTCGTGTACAAATAACCTTAGCAACATATAAAGCATCGACAGTCTTAATGCACTGAGTCTACTCTTGGAATTGAAAGAACAGCTATATGTAGATATCTAAGTGCAAGTATTATATACTATACTTCGATAATATTTTATTCTCTTACGGGAAGTTCAATTTCAGGTTAATAAGCACTCCAATCTAAATCCTTCCCGAAGGGAAGGAGAAAAAGGGAAGGAGAAGAAGGGCTATATATAGCTGACTAAAGTTGAATATAGTTTTCTTTCAACCTCTCAAAAAATTACAGGAAATATAAAACTAAACTATAAAACTAAAAATATTTAGTTTTATAAACAAAGATTACAAAAAAGCAAAAATACTAATATTATATGTAAATTGGACCCATTAAATTATTTCTAAATGGGGTCTATTTAGCCGCCGAGTGCAATTTGTCTTTTAAATACTTCTCAATAGACTAATTAGTTGAATTTCATAATACGGAATAAAATTTAGGGTGAAGGTTATTTCAAGATACACTTTTTTAATATAAATTAAATTAAAAATTAGAAAAATTAGGTCGATGAATCCGCTGGCACCATTCACTAGTACGGGAGGTAGCAACGTTTTCGAGAAAGAATTTCAGGTCAGCTGATTTTGTGATATGTCTTCCTTCTTGCACTTCCGGTTAGAGTCTGGGCAATCTGGCTGGCGGTAGTGGTTGCGTTCATTAGTGCGCATCCTATCTGTCCAGGTAAAAATCCTGGATTTTAAAAGCATTTTAAGAAGCGTAATTTTTAATTTTTCGTTTTTAAATACGTCTACCTGACATACTTTTTTTATTGCCAGACATTTTTCACGTTGCTAACTATGTGCCAGACGCGATTTTAAGTTTTATTTTTATAAAAATTTCAAAGCATTTTAGAATGTCTGTAATTTTAATATTATGTTATTTAAATATAAGGAAAACTGAAAATGAATTTGCCAGACATTAATTCGGTTGTTAAGTCTTGAATTAAAATGATAAAGTTTTGCAGTATGATGAAGCATTGCATTTTAAGAAGCGTAATTTTAGATTTTTCCTTTTTAAATACGTCTACCTGACATACTTTTTTTATTGCCAGACATTTTTCACGTTGCTAACTATGTGCCAGACGCGATTTTAAGTTTTATTTTTATGAAAATTTCAAAGCATTTTAGAATGTCTGTAATTTTAATATTATGTTATTTAAATATAATAAAAACTGAAAGTGAATTTGCCAGACATTAATTCGATTGTTAAGTCTTGAATTAAAATGATAAAGTATTGCAGTATGATGAAGCATTGCATTTTAAGAAGCGTAATTTTTGATTTTTCCTTTTTAAATACGTCTACCTGACATACTTTTTTTATTGCCAGACATTTTTCCCATTGTTAACTATGTGCCAGACGCGATTTTAAGTTTTTTTTTTATAAAATTTCAAAGTATTTTAGAATGTCTGTAATTTTAATATTATAATATTTAAATATAAGGAAAACTGAAAATGAATTTGCCAGACATTAATTCGGTTGTTAAGTCTTGAATTAAAATGATAAAGTTTAGCAGTATGATGAAGCATTGCATTTTAAGAAGCGTAATTTTTGATTTTTCCTTTTTAAATACGTCTACCTGACATACTTTTTTTATTGCCAGACATTTTTCACGTTGCATGAATTATTCATAACTTACATTTAGTAATTAAGACAATTTAAATAAAGTGTTGATTATTAATTTTAATCTAATTTTATATTCCTTTTTATGCTCGTACTACAAGCATCATACTGCAATACTTTATCATTTTAATTCAAGACTTAACAATCGAATTAATGTCTGGCAAATTCATTTTCAGTTTTTATTATATTTAAATAACATAATATTAAAATTACAGACATTCTAAAATGCTTTATAATTTTTATAAAAATAAAACTTAAAATCGCGTCTGGCACATAGTTAGCAACGTGAAAAATGTCTGGCAATAAAAAAAGTATGTCAGGTAGACGTATTTAAAAAGGAAAAATCTAAAATTACGCTTCTTAAAATGCAATGCTTCATCATACTGCAAAACTTTATCATTTTAATTCAAGACTTAACAACCGAATTAATGTCTGGCAAATTCACTTTCAGTTTTCCTTATATTTAAATAACATAATATTAAAATTACAGACATTCTAAAATGCTTTGAAATTTTCATAAAAATAAAACTTAAAATCGCGTCTGGCACATAGTTAGCAACGTGAAAAATGTCTGGCAATAAAAAAAGTATGTCAGGTAGACGTATTTAAAAAGGAAAAATCTAAAATTACGCTTCTTAAAATGCAATGCTTCATCATACTGCAAAACTTTATCATTTTAATTCAAGACTTAACAACCGAATTAATGTCTGGCAAATTCATTTTCAGTTTTCCTTATACATATTTAAATAACATAATATTAAAATTACAGACATTCTAAAATGCTTTGAAATTTTCATAAAAATAAAACTTAAAATCGCGTCTGGCACATAGTTAGCAACGTGAAAAATGTCTGGCAATAAAAAAAGTATGTCAGGTAGACGTATTTAAAAAGGAAAAATCAAAAATTACGCTTCTTAAAATGCAATGCTTCATCATACTGCAAAACTTTATCATTTTAATTCAAGACTTAACAACCGAATTAATGTCTGGTAAATTCATTTTCAGTTTTCCTTATATTTAAATAACATAATATTAAAATTACAGACATTCTAAAATGCTTTGAAATTTTCATAAAAATAAAACTTAAAATCGCGTCTGGCACATAGTTAGCAACGTGAAAAATGTCTGGCAATAAAAAAAATATGTCAGGTAGACGTATTTAAAAAGGAAAAATCAAAAATTACGCTTCTTAAAATGCAATGCTTCATCATACTGCAAAACTTTATCATTTTAATTCAAGACTTAACAACCGAATTAATGTCTGGCAAATTCATTTTCAGTTTTCCTTATATTTAAATAACATAATATTAAAATTACAGACATTCTAAAATGCTTTGAAATTTTCATAAAAATAAAATTTAAAATCGCGTCTGGCACATAGTTATCAACGTGAAAAATGTCTGGCAATAAAAAAAGTATGTCAGGTAGACGTATTTAAAAAGGAAAAATCAAAAATTACGCTTCTTAAAATGCTTTTAAAATCCAGGATTTTTACCTGGACAGATAGGATGCGCACTAATGAACGCAACCACTACCGCCAGCCAGATTGCCCAGACTCTAACCGGAAGTGCAAGAAGGAAGACATATCACAAAATCAGCTGACCTAAAATTCTTTTTTTTCAAACGTTGCTACCTCCCGTACTACACGGTTTGCAATGGCGTCACACTGTAATGTATTAAAATGTTATGAAAACTGGTTTTAGATGTAATTTGGATAAAAGCTATTTGGTTATTAATAGTGTAATAATGCTAGCAATTTGTAAGTCCACGTGTTTAATATTAATAACCACCGTGTATTATCATCAGGTCAGCATTGGCGTATAATTGCCGATTTAAGTCTTACTTCTACCAATTTGCATTTTATTCAAATAATTGAAACGTTTTAATGAACCGGCCAATTAAAAACAAGGCTACCAAAAAGAAAAGAATGTTTTGATTAATTTTTTCATAATAAAACAAGTATCCTTAATTGAGTAATATCTACTTTAAATAAAACCCAAATGTTAGGAATGATCAATGTGGGCGGAGCGGTGAACTCGACTTGGGAACTCCGCGTTTTCAGCTCAGATATTTTAAATTCTTGTTTTACGTCGAAGTAGATTTTTATCAAAGCCTAAGGCTTGTCAACTTAGACAAATTAATTTTCGCTGAAATGTACCGGCTTTTTAGCTTTTTCAACTACATTTTACGGACAATATAGCGCTAAAATTATGGGACATCTCACAAAGCGACCGCTGCTTTTTATTACATGTAGTACGAGTAATAGATAATTTTGCCTTGCGAATATTTAATATTCTTTTTAATATCTTTAGTAAATAGGAGTATTATATACATAGTATGTGACTGTAGAACCTACACCCTTTTTCTGCTAATTTTTAGATCGATATTAATGGTGAGATATCATAACAGTGATGACGCATGTAACATCAAAATATGATATAATTTAATTATGAGCGATGTAACTTGTTATGACGTAGCTGTTTCAACGTGAATCAAATAAAGTATTTTCTCATTCATTAGCAGCGCCGCCACAAAACAATTATGAAACAGTTAGTAGCTTTAAAGAAAGCGTTTAGGAGCTAGCTCGGTACTTGCGTGGAAGTAACACGTTATTAGATACCCTCTATCAAATCTACGTTATATTGAGGCGACAAATAATACTTGTATAATTATGTGTCACCACCAACAATATAAATCTCTTTCTGTTATCATATTACTAAAAGTTATTTCCACGCCGTCACTGTTTATTCTGGTAATTACGCCAATCTTTATTAAAGATACATTACGCGGTACAGTATTATTACGATTTTTAGTTTAAATATACACATTTTTTTTGTTTTCATCACGAAGCCCCACACAGAATATCACGCCATAGAAAACAGCCTTAATGACTTCAAGTTTTAAAAGCAAGCAGCTCATAAGTTGATGTTATCTGAAGTATTCATCGTGGTATAAAGTCAGCCTGGACGCCATTTTTCTCGAAAACCTTATACATTTTAAATTTTCGGACTTAAGACTTTCACCCACCAACTCCTAAGCTCACTGTTCTCGAGAACTTCAATACTGTGAAGTTTATTCAAAATTTGGTGCATTTAATACCACAAAAGATTGTGGTTACTATGAGAAGTTTGTTATTGTTTTATAATTATATTCAAAATTTACTTAAAAGGTTGTTGCAACCGTAGGGCAATTTGAATGTTTTTACACGCTTTATATTAGCTTCACCTGTATGTATGTATGTATGTATGTAACCGACTCCTTCGGACTCGATTTTGACCCACATTAAACGGACAGATTTAATTCAAACTTTGTACACTTATAAAGAATCAGCGACAATATAATAATTTCATAGGTTTATCTCGAAAAAACAATGAAATTTTTTTTTAAGTCCACAAAGCAATACGATTAAATTGAGACAACACGTAGGACGTATAACGTATGCTAGGACTAAAAAGTGGAAAATAAATATACTATAAAAAAATAAAAAACACGCTTTTAAAGCACATCAAACTAAAAAGTGAAAAATAATTCCTAAGTTAGGCTGAAAATGGTAATGAACAAAAAATACTGGTATTATTGTGAAAAAGCGTGGGTTGCTCGATAGACGAAAAATATGGCACAGATCATTTTTTTAAACTATATTTATTATTAGTTCGTTTAAGTGAAATATTTGTAGGACTAATCGTAACTTGAACGTTGCGCAGCAATATCCGAGAAACTATAAAAAAGCCATAAACTAAGCCCAACTATTAAACGAATAACCTGTCTCGAAGACGCCATAACATAATATGTTTTGCGAAGTAGAGATACATAGTTCCATACGACATGCTACGGAGCAATTCGGTAAAGTGCTCATACATTTGCATTTAAATCGGGCCACTGTGCCGCTGGATACATCGATTTTCATACTTTTAAGAGTTTCTTGTTATTTATCAATACGTATTTGAATGTCAACAATATAAACTATATTTTCGTACAACCGAAGATTTCATTTTTATCCTTATCAAGCGATATCTTGTCTCTCCCGACTCTGTACTGGAAGTATGAGGTTGCCTTCCATTTTGAATTCAAGTGAAAGTGGTGTGATTGTGAATTCGTATTTACCCGATCTATTAAGATCAGAGCGCTCATAAATATGTATAGTTGCGTCGGCTGTCCGTTTGTTTATTCATTACTCGACTGATCTTCCCTTATATATTTTTCTTGATTTTTATACATGTTTGGAGTTTCATACAAAACGTATGATAGTATCTTCTGTATATACTCGTATGATATATGTTCAACTTTATATTTTGTTTAAGCTAAGTTTTCTACAAAACGTTAACGGCTAATAATGAAAATATATAGAATGCACGAATCGTCGTCGAATCTCGTCTTTATATTGTTTTAGTTAATCGAAGGCATAAAGAATTTCGGAACAAAATGCTGTTTCTAAATGCATAATTCTCTCCCGACCTTATTATCCATGAGTTACTGTAATATAAACAGTGTTAGGAATAAAATCGCAAATTGCATGAAATACAAGCGAACGCTACAGAAATAGAGCAACTGAATCACGGCCGGATATAATTCTGTGCTCGTATCTGCTGCGGCTGGAATTAAAGGTCATGAGGAGGAATTGACGATTAAAATTAACTAAACAATATTATTCTAAACGTCTAAAATAAAGTCGTTTTTAGATGTGATTTGCATTTAAATCGCATACTTACACTGTAATTTTGAAATTAGAAAGGACGGAACAACGTTATTTGTACAAAATGTTGTTTCAAAGGGGTAAA
Source organism: Pieris napi (assembly GCF_905475465.1). Lineage (NCBI taxonomy): Eukaryota > Metazoa > Arthropoda > Insecta > Lepidoptera > Pieridae > Pieris > Pieris napi. The sequence continues at coordinate 13,102,009 of NC_062242.1, forward strand.
ATATGGAAAACCAAATCGAAGCAAAGAACCAGGTCGGTAAAGCCTATTTACTAATAACGGCATTAAAATTCCACCAAGTTCTCGTGAAATTGAACTAATTTACATTTTATAAGACTCACGACACCATTAGCATTGAACAGCTGCTGCGGAATCACCTCGCAGCCATTCAACACCGATGTGGAGTGTCTCTTCTACTGAATTTCGACTATCTTCTATCTCAATGTAGCACTCTTGTGGTGCGATTAGAATAGAGCAATAATGCAGAGTAATAGAGTATGCAAAATTATTGTAAAGTTGTAGAATATTGGGATTTTTCCATATTTAATTATATGAAAAAAATCCCAATAAAACGCAGCAAAATTTATACCAAATATATATTAATTAAATAAAATAATCAGTCTTGGGAATTTAAAAGATATAGTTTATATAAAAAAGCGACATTAAAAATCATTGGTATTTATATTGATGACAAATTGAAATAAAGAAAATGATTGTGAGATTTTCCACTAGTTTTCTCCTGAATAAATAAAATAAAAGTTGCGACTTCCTAATATCAGATAAATAAATTCAACCCATAACATTACGTTGTAATGCCGTAAAATTGTTTCGGGCCTCTTAACGATCATCTTTCTCACCTGAAAGCAATACAATCCAAAACGAATCACATCACTGATACATTCAAAAATTCCTCAAAACATCACACGCGTGATTCGTTTCGTTCGTGCAAACACGTGCGCCCTTCGCGACGCCTCGACCGTTACTGAAGCTTAAAGCTCCGACCGGGGGTTGTTTCTATGTGGGTGTCCGCACGAATGGGGTTGTTTGTGTGTGTCAGGTCACTAGAATTTTGGTAAGACAAGTGAAGTGGTGTGCTCTACATATTGTATCCTTTAAGACATTTATTACATAACTCATTCATGATATTGCTTTTCCGGTAAACGTTCATCTGCAGATTCCATGTTAAAAGCTTTGCGATAGGATATTGATGGAAAATATTGAATAAAACTTTGTAAAGAGAACATAATAAAACTTTAGTGCTTTAATTCGCTTGTCTATTAAATTTTAGATCTATCAACACTAATTGTACATCACAAAGACAACTATTTATTACCCTTGGTTAACTTTGTCAGTGTAATTGACGTAATGAATTGTTTAAAGTGTATTTTATTACAAAGTACTACATTTTCGTAATTTTCGAGATACAACCTTGTCTTATTTAGTATTACGAACAATGTAAAAGCGCAGTATTACTCCAAGCGATACAAGTGTCCCACGGAGTGTGTCTTCGAGGAAGATTGCAGTCACGTGCAGCGTGAGGTAGGTCACGGTATTAAGATTTTTTTGAGAAAAAGCCATTTCAAAACACGTATGCTCGAGAATCATATCACATGATTCGTCGCTACTAGAGATTCTTCTTCGGCAAAAAATGATTAAAGAACAAAGTCTAGTCCTAGTGTGTTTCTTTCGGTGACACCTTTTTACAATACATGTAAGTTACCTAATTATTATATGCTATCTACATACATATATAATATTAATATTAGACAAACCTCACCCTCGCTATTTAAAAAGTTACGCACCTGACATTACGCTACAACAGGTGCGGAGTAACGGTTCACGTCACAGAGTGGAAAAATAACAAAGTATAATATTGATGTGCTGACACTTTTTGAAGAATGCATTGTATCATTACTTTGGCCTGTGTCGACAGATGGGGCACGCGTTTAATCGAGCGTTATAGTTTTTTAAATTGCTTAATAGTTTGCGTCTAAGATTACTTTGTTCAGTTTTTATACTTATGCGTAATTTTTATGTGTAGTGATCGAGTAAAAGAAACAAGTACTAAGTACTATAACTATCAAAGACAAGACAAAGTATTTTAAGAATATTAAAGTGAAAATATAACCAAAATACCCTTTATTCAAATTATTCGAGCATGTCTATGCATATATATTTTAAATAAATATTATGAAACGTGCATTTAGAGCGTTCCAAGCCAGAGCAATATCGAATTATTAGAATTGCACTCAAAGACAATAAAAAGCAAATAATTATCTTGTATCGTGGGGACGATTGAGCCGTCAAGTGTGTGCCTGGCGCGTGACGTCACCGCACACGTCACGATCGCAAATGAAGCTGCCACTCAGCTAACCGCTCGCTACAGACACCACCTATTGGCTGCCTCTAGCACTCCACTACGAGTACCTGAACTAACATTAGATATTGGATTTTAATAATTGGAATTAAAGTAGGTTATAATATTTTCCAACGTCCTATATGAATTTTCACAACTAAATAACTTCTATTTAAAGCTCAATTTCAAAACTTTTTGTTGCTTGTTCAGTTTCTAATTTTGCGGGAAAAATATTTCAGCCGTTCCTAAGGCTGTCACACATTATAATTAGATCTATTAAACAGCAGATATTTTAAAATGTATTTATTCATCTAGACGGCATGCAGATCTAAGACTCTTGCGCTCGTGTGTTCCGCAAACAAGGTATAACAGATCTAATTAATTATTACACAGCTTCACCTACGACATTCACATATTAACAGATTCGCAGAAAACAGTTAACTTGAGTCACTGTTATATACCGTAGTTAATTATGTTTTATTAATTTATTCCTTAAGTGAATCAATACCCACTTAGAAAATGTAAAAATAATGTGTGTTCTTAATCGAATAGGTTTTGAATTGGATTTTTAAGGGGTGTCCTTCATTTTCTCGATCAGATTATTATTTATTTTAGAAATATAATAGAGCATAGAAGCGAAGATAAGTAGGCCACGACAAGAGAGATGGCGCTATTTAAGATGTTCATAATTATTTTAATGGTGCTTTCCGTTCCCCGGCAACGGCTTTAGATGGAGAATTATTATACTCTCCACTTTTATATTTGCTAAAAATAAAACTTCTTCAAAATATAAGTGCCATGACTGGCAGTCCTAGTGCAAAATCTGACCCGACATTTCGACGTTGACTGCCAAAACAGATTTATTTTATACATCCTATATTCTCATAGAAATCTATGAATTTACCCATATATCTAATTCATGACATTTTCATTAAAATAAACTAGAGGAAGAAATTATTTGGTAATAAATTATAAAATAGGGAAATGATGATTTCTATATTTTATTAACTACTTTATATAACTACTTCGAAAGGGAAGAGTCAAGAAAATGAACGAAGTGCGTTTTCAAGACGTTTCACCATATCATTACAGAGTCCTCGTGGAAACCACAAAATAATGCAAACAGTTCGGAGCTCGACAATCGAAGAGCGGCTTCTATTTACATTCCAATATGAAACAAATAATAAGTTTACACTAGGGCTGTCACCTCGCTTCATATGGGCCAATGCGCAAAAAATAATGAGTCATTGCTTCACATTGACCTCGGTGTTGCTTTAGAAAATTAATGTGTATATTGCGCGTGATATATAGAATTATTTCCTAAATTGAACGTTGTATATAGTTAAAAAATTGCATTTGTTATTTACTTTTTTATATCTATACGTTAAAATGTTATTTTGGCTAAAGTCCGATTTAATTTAATCAGTGAAACATTGAGCTGACAACCCTGAGGAAGGAAAATACAATCGCGGGTATCTTACTTTGATGTTTGAAGTGCGTTCGTTATCAAATATTTGTACCAATGTTGGGACCAATCTTCCAACTTTCGACATTACAACTTTTCAGATTAATTTTATAAACTTCTAAGGGTTTTTCAATCAATACACGATTTCCACATGCGATGTGTATCTTTTGAACTTTATTAAACGTAAAGTATTACAAAACAATTCCGTCTGATCCGGAATTTAATTAGTATTTATGGAGTGCCTATGTGTGAATAATGTCGCTGATCGAATAGTCCTTAGGTTTTATTTGTTCTGAATCTATCTTCTGTAAATGTATGATATCATAGTACTAGGATTTAAAGCAATTAAATATACATGTCGTGTATCTAACACCATCAAATAACGTGGAGCGGGAACAGGCCGTGGTTGGTCGCATCGCAATAAGGCAAACTCGTAACCGGGTGACGCGTGTTAATAAAATAAAGCGAGAATAGAATGTACTAAATTATCTGCGGGATATTCCATCATAAGGAGACGAGGGTGTCCATTTTGCTATTATTATCAGGATGTCAATTAAAGTTATTATTTATTCAACTGCGGTAGTGTTTCTTGTCTTTCGTTATTAAAGTAAAATAAAATTATGTGTTTATAATTAATAAGTCAAAGTCAAAAATCATTTAATCATGTAGCTGACACAATGTACACTTATGAAAGTCAAAAAAGAAATATACATTAAATGCTTCTAATTTTACATTTACTGCCAGCCTTGCAATTCTGTAACTCACTTTTTGAACTCTCACGGCGGTTTTATATAAGGAGGGAGCTTGTAGTTTATTGTTTATCAGCAGAAAACGCGAGCGAAAACCGCAGTGAGAGTTCGAAAAGTGAGTTACAGAATCGCAAGGCAGTTCTCAAATCAAGGGCGTAGAACGGAAGAGAAGAACTGGCAATAAACTCTCCGCCACTCTTTTTAATCGCCAAGTTTTTTTGTTTTACACAACGTTTGTAAGGAGCTGCAACCATTACACCATGTTTCACATGACATCTTAAGTAATAAATAATAATAAAATAAAATAAAATAAAGATTTGTTCTCTATCAGCAGGAGGCATGGTGAAATAGGAGCACGCACTTACATTCTCGTGGGAACAACACGCAAATACATAGTCGAAACAACTAACATCACCGCATAAACGAATTCAAATACGACCAGTCACCACAGGTAGCACCCGTTCACAAGTATGACGCATGGTCAGCCATCGGCCCTAAACATCACAATTAAGTAATCAGTAATATCTAATTAAAAGTCTAATCATGTAATGTTGGGTGTGGCAGAATGGCAGAGAAAGAATGACAGTAGAATAAATACTGTGGAAATGAGATCGTTAAGAAGTATTACACATACTGTACTGTGTACCATTGCGTGATAGGAGAAAGTAATAGTGAAATAGTGAGCGTGAGCAGTGTGGATTAAAAGGGGACGTAATGATAAGGATACGATAGGGAATGCTTAGGTGGTTTGGCCAGGTAGAACGCATGTATGAGAAGTGGTTAACAAGTAGGACAAAGCAACCGTGGATGGTGAAGTTGGGTTGGGTAGGCCTTTTCGGATATACCAGGACCAAATCCAGAAGGTACTAGAGTCCCGCGAGGTATATCAAGACCGTAGCAAATCCAGATCCTTGGACCCTGCCTATCCTTTCGGAAAAAAAGGTGTGATAATATAAATAAATAAAGTAATATCTATTTAATTTCTTTAATATTAAACACTTGTCTTGACTGTGGTTGTAAACGCTATTCACATTTAGTGGGAATTCCTCGCAATCAGTAAAGCGTGGTCACAAAAGTCGTAAGTCGTGGGCACGCGCGGCGCATCAATATCTCCATAATTCGCGATATGAATGTATGTCTGTACGTGGCTGCTGCAGCAACACATATATCCTACCCATTTATTTGAACAACAAATATAGGATTTAGCCTACAAAGATATACTTAGCCATTGTGATTTTTGTTTCATTTTTATTAAAAAAATATTTGTATTAGAAAGTTAAGAATAAGAGTGCTGGCCCGCACGCGGTCTGCAAGTTGGGGGCCTGAAGAGATTAGTGCCACATACACTATGAATTAGGAAAACATTGGAAATTCCCTATAAACGATAGAATTTCGAGATGTCAATTACTTCTTCAAGTAGAAATGCTTTCAAATGCTAAGTTAAACGCTTCCTGCTCTCGGCAAATTTCTCATTTCGAGGTTAAAGATGCACTGGGCTGCACGCAGTTCTCGAAATAGGGTCTGGAAGCAGTAAAACTCGTTAAAATAACATTTTCAACTTGAAGAACAGTACCATAGAATATGAATGGAAGAATTTCCTTGAAATTTACATTTCTCCCGTACAAATTTTGCAGCCGTAAATGATTAATTAACTCCTTCCACATCTTTTCTATCGATTCCGCTCTGTTTCATCCACTCCTATGGATACAAGTCAGTCGAATCGGGCGTAACGCGGAAAAGGATGCTCGACATTTTAAAAAAAATATTAGACCCAAATAATTACCACCCCTGAAAGCACTCCAAGTTTTAAAGAGAGGATTTTTTCAAGAGGTCGTAATAAATTTTTAACTACCGCCCAAGTAACTGATCAAAGTTTGCTCAAGTATCACTTTTCTATCTGCCACAGTTGAAGACGGAGACCGGGAGACCAATATCTGGTACGCTGATGTACTGCCAGGCCAAAAGAAGACGCAAGGGCGATTTTAGCCAAGTATGGCAGTAAGTCTTGTTTTTTTAGCCTTAAACTTTCACCCCATCAAATTGCCACCAGATTTTGAACAAATACTCCAAATTCGATCCCGATGAACCGTTTTTTGAACCCTTTATACGAAAACGTCAGCATCCCCTAATCTCGTCCCCCTCGAAATAAAAGGAGATGAATGAAACGTGGTAAATCCAGCTTTATATAGATAAGAGAAGGATACTATTATCATGATAACGTTCAAATACCTTTCAGAAATAAAAAAGATTACTTACAAAAGGCATTCCATATAAAATCTCGCTAATGTCTCCTGGATATTTCTTGCACGTGATCGAGTTTACTCTTTCGTACACAAATTATATTTTCCTCAAATTCAAATTATTCAAATGTATGAAGTGGGAAAGGCTCGCATAGTATATTTAGAGAACATTTTAACCGCTTCTTGTGCCTACATCTAAATCACACCTGGAACAAAATCAGCCATAAATTAAATAGCTAACCCCATCCTCACAGTCTAACAATTATGGCCATGTTTAATTAAATTCAATATATTATTTAACCACAGCATAATTTACACATTATTATAATATTGTAGTTATCAAAAGGCTAACAAAATCTAAAATTAATAAAAGTAATGTAGTGGCGATTTAATTTTAATCAATTGTAGAATTAATTGAATTAGTTATGGCCATTCGCAGTTGCTCGACTTGTTACCCATTTCAATATAATTGGGTACCAGGAAACAATTACAACTTAATATACACGAAATAAAGTTTTAATCATTGCGTGCAATGTTTCGGGAGCCGACCATGAAGCTCTATTCAACATTTCTTTACTGATTCTCATGTTATAAAATTGTGTCAAAAGCTACAAGTCAGTACCTATGCATATTCCCTACAATGTAGTCTAATATTAATTTGGAAAAAAGGCTACAAACCATCGTGAGGAACCTAGCTTGATTTAGACCCAAAAATCATATAAAATAGAAATCTTCTACTCCCTTTTAAATATCAATGAAGCAGAAATTTGAGACGTTGACCGTCACGGGATATCATTATTTTTTTCTTTGAACTCCTCTCGTAGTCGTTACGAGACTAACTAACGATTGTAATTTGACTACGAGTATACTATTCATAAGCCACGCTTATCGGGCGATATTGGAGCTCGTTAAATCTCAGCCAGTGTCGTCACACTAACTTCTCGACCACATAGTTAGGAAGTTACGTCATCAATACTTCGACGTTCTAAACGGAAACTCTATTTGTATCTACTACTATGATTTGGGGTGATTAAGTATATAAGTAATTTAATCAAGTATTAGCTCTACGTATAAGCAATGGTTACGCTTTATACATTGTGAAAGAACCAGATGTTTTAAAATTTAGTAGTTTCTATTGAAACGTCTACGTAGTAAGTTTAGGTACACTTGACTGCCGACTTGTGTGCGTATGTTTAGTCAAATCAAGCATCAGTTTGACCATATTGATAGTGCAATAGCTGGTGTACAGTCAAACAGAAAATATGCCTTGTTAACAACCTACTTTAAAAATTTTGTTTCAACCTTCATTTATTTCAAATTTAAATAATCTTTTATTTTACAATGTTATGACAAACAAACAATATTTCTTCCCGTCATATTTGAAATTCACCAGTTTTGCATTATATTCGCATTCTCGAATATACACCACCTGTACACTTTTAAGTCATTTTCATAAGCGATATGAGCAGTATGATTATAAACACTTAACGGACTCTTCTCTCACCCGCGGTGTAGGCAAACGGATCTCTTGGAATTGTGTAGCGGAGTGTACACCTCTCGACATTTCGAATTAATTGACACAAACATGATGGTCCTTCAGGTCGTGTCCTCATGCTACCGTTGCACTTAATAGTGAAATTACTGCCATTTCTAAGTCGTCCTTAATTTGACATTTCGACCGAGGCAGTCTCTTTATGAAAGTAGATCTCCTCTGTCCCAAACGTAACGTAATTCATTTGTTCATTATCGTCTGAAGTATCTTTTAAGCTTGCCACCTTTGCCTCTTAATTGTAATAACATGTATGATATAATGTGTAGCGCAGCATGAATAGTGTGTGGTATTCAATAATGAAAGGGGCGGCACACCTGCGCGGCTTATTGCATACCGATCTGTTGCTCCGACCGCAACCGAGAGCTTCTGATTGTGGACGTTTCGAAGAGTTTACAGATGTGTCAACATTGGATTAAGGACCATTCAATAAGCTTTTACTGGCAAAAGTGACAAGCTGCGTTACATGTTACTAGGCGCGATGCAAACATTGTAACTGGAATTGAGTAAAGAGCCTTAATTATTTAATCATCCCACTGCATGATTAAAGTAAATACATTAGTATCGTTTATCTCTTAGCCTTACTACTAGGGATGTTAGTTGGCTTGCTAATTCATTGCAGTAAGTTTCTAGATCTGGCTGCTTTGTTTCTGCGTGTGTTATGAACCTAATTAATTGTTGAGAAATGTGATATGTGTAATTCTATGCAGCTAATCTGCAGAGCTATTTATTACTTGTATGTATTTGTATACAATTCACTTCACACGTTAAAATTCTCTTTTTTTTTGGTGCCTACTGATTCGGAAAATTTCTTTTTTGTTTGATAAGAAGTTTCTTGTGCTCCTATTAAAATTAGAAATGATTTAATGAACTTAGGTATTTACTTTCCGAAAGCACTTTTGGTAAAATCAAAATGACAATAAAGTTGCCTACGGAGTTGAAATACGTCTTATTAGCAGATTGTGATATCGTTTATAGTTTTTTAAGGAAATATTATTTAAAACAGATAGTTTTAACTTAATATGCATTTGATTATTGCATTAAGTTAGTCGACAAACCTGTGCTTGTTGCTTTGTTTAATAGATTATACAAGAGGTTCTCGGCGAATAACAACAACAGAGTGGAATTAAACGTAATATAGCAATGTTTATTGTAATAACACTTCAAAAACAACACCGACCCGCTTTGAACTAATATTCATTGGAGGAGCTTTGTGGCTGCCGCTCAAGAACCACGTCAAACTAGTGTTGCGTCGCAATTTATCAACGGCAGCGAATATTATTTATATTTTATATATTTTTTTTTCTTTTTACTCTAATCTAGCCTTTTTAAGATAATATACAGGAAAGTTACTAATGATTTTAGATCTTTAATTAACACAGTTGTCACTAACACTTAAACTTTTCACTCTAAATCGGACTAGACTCATAGTCTCTAAAACGCCACTAGCTCAATATCCTTGATCCTTTTGAGTCTACGCACTAGCCCCCTAGCCCCCTCTTTTGAAAGCTCCTTCCCTACTGGGTCCCCAGTCAAGATTATTATATCTTAACTTAAGTATTTCGTCTAGCTTTGATTCTATTCTGGTTTTATATTTAACAGCACTTGTCAGGGTTTCCGACATTGTTATTCCGCTTCTCTTGCGCCGGTTTCAGAGTCTTTGATGAGGTGTATCCCTTGCATATAACGCATCTTTAGCGTAATGACGCTGTGTGTGACCATTTTTTTGGCATATTTAACATTCTGGTTTAAGTTTTTAAAGTAACTTACACCCGTATATATGTTTTACATAATAAAATTGTATATGTCTTCTATTTTGCAAAGGTCAACATGAACATGTCTGAAAGTACAACTACTTCTATAATTTTGTATCCTCGGGCTCATGGAAATTTTTTACATGCTAGCAAGTGTGGTACAATTTCTTGGCAATAACCCGGATGGTTCTGTTTTGTTTGTTTATATATTACTTAGTTTTTATTTAGATATCCTGTCAGCTACCTGTAGCATTCTTCAGTTGCGGCATTAACAATTTTACTGTCGGTTATTATTCCTTAAAAAAATGAGGAAGGAGCAAAAGGCTATTTATTAGGAACCTTAATACTATTCCTAAATACATTCCAAATATTCAAATACATAATAAAATTAAGTTTGAGATTGTGTGTTAGTAAATTCCTTCGCTGTATCGAGTGACTTGTATCGCACGTTCTTAATAACTGTGACGGCGATCAGCGCGAATGTAGTACTAATACTGATCTCACTTAGTTTGTGCTCATCTCTGAGACTGGAGGTCGGTGTGAGGCTAACGATGCAGTCTAGCTGTATTATGCATTTTTAGTATTCAATAACTGAGATATTCCCTTTACCTTTTCCTTACCTATACTTAATGTACAAATAAAGTGTCCTTTATGCGATTTAAGACACGTTAAATGGGCATGCTTAGTGCTAAACTCCTCTATCACAGTATTGTGTATTTCCAATTATTTGCTAAAATAATGGTACATATGATCGTACGTCAATCGTACGCATGAAAAAACTAATTGAATAGACCACTGTCGACCTAAGTTTGTAATTGTCACCAAAGTTCTTAATTGTAATATTTATATATTACAATGTAGACCTCTTACAATCAAGATTTTTTTTATAATCTGTGATTTAGTAAAATATTCATTGAAACGTTCATCAGAATTGTCAAAAATTAGCATTACTCAAAATGTTTGCTAGCCGTCATTTAGTCAGTAATCACTAATCAATCGTCCTAACCACTGCAATTGACAGAGCTGCAAGTAAATTAGTGGTATTTAAATAATGACAATGAAATACATGGGTAATAGCGGAGCAGCTAATACATGTGTCGGTGAATCAAAATTAACGTTAAACAATTAATGTGCACGACTGTACCGCAGTGTTATGAGCGCGGCAGGGTGTGTGCACCTATTGTAGGGTAATGAAATATCTATTATTTTATATTTTCCTTCACTATTCAGATATTTGTAATCCTTTATGTGCTTTTTAATTTAAAAAAAAGTGCTTGCCTACAAAGTACACATGTCAGAAGTGAAACTTCTTTGGCAAACGAATTTTTAAGTTCTTGTTCATATTTATACAAATCTAAAACTTAAGATTTCCAAGACTTAGGGGGAGGAGTTAAAAGGAAGATATGTTAGGAATTTAATGAATTTAATTATCAAAATTCAAAAATTCAAAAATCATTTATTCACGTAGGTAACACAATGTACACTTGTGATTCGTCATTAAAGATATAAATATTAATGCTTCTAATTTTACATTTACTGCCAGTTCTCAAATCAAGGGCGTAGAACGGAAGAGAAGAACTGGCAATAAACTCTCCGCCACTCTTTTTAATCGCCATGTTTTTTTTTTTTTTTTTTACACAACGGTTGTAAGGAGCTGCAACCATTACACCATGTTCCACATGACATTTTAAGTAATTAATAATAAGAACATAAATAAAAACAAAGACTTGTCCCCTATCAGCAGGAGGCATGGTGAAATAGGAGCACGCACTTACATTCTCGTGGGAACAACACGCAAACACATAGTCGAAATAATTAACATCACCGCATACACGAATTCAAGTACGACCAGTCACCACAAGCAGCACCCGTTCACGAGTATGACGCATGGCCAGCCATCGGCCCCCTCGCCATATTTTAGGGAGAGAGACAACCCGACGCATGGACGCCGCCACAAGCAATGACATTTAAGCGAGCATGACGATCCTTGAAATGTGGACTTGGCTACATAAGAAAATAATAATAATACTGAAATAATTGGATACCACATGGATCACGGTTTGTTCCCACTTTACATTAAAACAGTCGTGGATGTTGACGATCGCCCCAGAGTCTGGAAATGCAGCCGAGAGATTCAGTCGTGTTACCTATAATATATACTGGAGCAACTCATATCCAAGCACTAGGATCGTTTAAATATTCATTTATATTATAATAAGCCTTAGTAAGCAGTTTTACTTTAATGTACGATTTAAATTTATTTATTGACAACGCTTGTATTTCACTAGGGATTTTGTTGAAAAAACGTATACAATTGCCTTGGAAAGAATTACTCGTTTTATGCAGCCTTCTGGTTGGTGCGCAAATTTTGTCTTTATTACGAGTACTATAATTATGGAAGCTACTATTCTTTTTAAAGATATCTATATTTTTCCGCACATACAAAATATTCTCATAAATGTATTGACTTGCCAGAGTCAAAATATGTAATTCCTTAAATTTGCTTCGGACCGACTCCCGTGGGGACAACCCACAGATCGCTCTTATAGCCCGCTTTTGCACTACAAATATCGATTTAATGTCAGCTGCATTACCCCACAAAATAACACCATATGACATTATACTATGAAAATAGCTGAAATAAACAAGCTTTGCTGTGTTCTCATCCGTAAGATCGCGTATCTTTTTAACTGCGAACGCTGCGGAACTTAGCCTATTCGAAAGACCTTCTATGTGTCGGCCCCACTGGAGTTTACTATCTAAAGTAATTCCCAAGAACACCGCATTATCAACAAAGTCTATTTCCTCGTCTTTAATTATTATTTGAGAATGACTACTTTTTACATTTGTAGTTACAAATTTAACACATTTTGTCTTCTTTTCGTTTAACTTAAGATTATTTGTATTAAACCAGTGAACTACACTGGAGATGGCACTGTTTACGTTATCAAGTGATGGATTTTGTCGTTTCACTTTAAATAAAAGCGAAGTGTCATCAGCAAACAGTACTATCTCGTGAAGCTCCTTTACAAGAAATGGCAGGTCATTTATATAGACAAGGAATAAGAAGGGACCAAGTATGGAGCCCTGCGGTACTCCCATAGTAACAGAGGATCCCTGTGATATAGCTCCATTTACATTTACCTTTTGAATTCTATCGCTCAGGTATGATTCCACAAGATTTAGCGCCCTTTCGCCAATGCCATAGTGTTGAAGTTTCTTGATTAGGATTTCGTGATGGACACAGTCAAAAGCCTTTGATAAGTCGCAAAAAACTCCAATGGCATCATGAGAATTTTCCCAAGCATTTAAAATCTCGGAAATTAATTGAATGCCAGCATCTGCTGTGGAGCGACCTCTTGTAAAACCAAACTGCTGGCTATGCATAATTTTATTATTATTAAAATGTGTCAATAATTGTTCAAGAATGATTTTTTCAAAGATTTTACTCAAAGCCGGCAGCACAGATATGGGTCTAAAATTTGTGGGGTCCGAAGTGCTGCCCGTTTTGAATAACGGTGTGATTTTACTTATCTTCATCTGGTCTGGAAAGACTCCACAATCTATACATTCATTAAATATTATAGCCAACTCTGAACTGATAGTATTGATTACTGATTGTAAAATGAAAACAGATACACCCCAAAGATCTTTAGTTTTTTTTATTTTTAGCTGTTTAAATGTTTTTATAATGTCATTGCAGCTAATGCGGCTAAATACAAACTTATGATTGCATACAGGAACATTCTTTTTCAATAATAAAAGGGCGGCTGATGGTGAAGAATTTAAAACGCTGGTTGTATTTAAAGGAATGTTAGTAAAAAACTCTTCAAATGCAGAGGCTACTTCGAGGTCGGAACTAATTACTTTGCCGTTTATGTTCACTTTGAATTCAGTATCCTTTCTGGAGGTTCTTCCAGTCTCCTCGTTTATAATTTTCCAAGTAGCCTTTATCTTATCAGAGCTGTTGTTTATTCTAAGACTTAAGTGTTTCGCCTTAGCGATTCTACACTCTTGCCTAAAACTTTTTGAGAATATCCTAACATAAGTTTTAAATTCTTCACTGTCATTATACTGTTTTTCATCATACAACTCATACAATTTTAGCCTTTTTTTGTGTAGCTCCGGAGTTGCCCAGTCACAAAAGGTAGGTTTCTCCGAGACCAAAAAAGTCTTTGGAGTGAACACATTTTTGAATTCACCAATAAATGAATCAAAGAATGTGCTATATAAATTATTAGGGCATTGGTTACTACGCAAAAATGGCATTTTAAATATCAAATTTTTCCTAAATCTATCTAACCGATCCTCTGTTATATCAATAAAATATTAAAAGTATCGAAGATTAATACAAATTATAAATTTATTTTTTTAAATGTATTTCTTCGATGATAAAAGCACGAGGCATTTTAATTTACAATTCGTCATTTGAGATTTTAAAAAATTATTTAGGTACATAAAACATAAAATATTTTTACTTTTCTTTGACAAAAACGCGGCACATCTTGGCTTTTAAAAAAGTTCCACTTCAAAAATGAAATCAAATAATGTTGCGTCTCTCTTAACACTTAAGTCTAAACATGCCACTGTTGTTACATGTTGCTTTGCGACAAATACATATATTATAGGCGATGTGGGCCTCTCAATATTCAGGTCGCGGGAAGACAGTTAGCTTGACTTGGCCACAAACAGACGCACTCACCCTGCCCACAGCAAGCATCAGTTTGACGAGCGGCTCGCTGTTTGAACACTTTATTTGTAATGCAGCTTGTTTGAGCTACATTTTGTATCAGTCTGATTTGCGGTGAGCATGCGACGTAATTAATAGCTAACCACTAGCCCGAGCATAGACAAAAAATAGCTATATTTTATACGTTTACCTGTATAAATAAAAAACCTTCTTACAATTTCTAAATGTTACCAACATAAAATAGACAGCAATTACAAAGGAAACAACACAATGAAATAATTTAAAAAGCACGTAGGGACCTAGTATTCAAATGTTTAAATTCTAAAATTCGGCTTTACGGCTCGAACTAACGGAGCCAATATGAAAATTGTTATTTAATTACAGAGAACTGTGGTTCGTTAAAAATATTCACAGTTTGGTAATAAAATTGTAGCATTTTGTATGAATTTAAAAAATATATATTGTGAATCATCTATTAGATACTGATATATTTTCCAACCAATTCGACTTAGGCTCCTGCAAGAAAAGAGCGTACCAATTCCTAAAAGGCCGGTAACGCACTTGCGAGCCTCTGGCAATGTGAGTGTCCATGGGCGGTATCACTTAACATCAGGTGAGCCACCTGCCCGTTTGCCTCTTATTACATAAGAAAAGAAATAGATAGTTAAATATAAAACGTTGTTTAATAAGAATCCAAACGTGGCAACGGTTCGGCATTTTAATTGATTACCAAACAAAATCTGATGTTTTACATAATATAAACTACTTTTGAAACGCCTAGAAGCTGAATTATTAAAAGTACCCATTAGATGTCAAGAAGGAAAAAACTGCACTCATGCAAGGTCTTCCAATGTAATAAATAACACATTATTAAGCAAACGGCGGTAAACAAAACAACGTCGCCCTATTACTCAATTTCCGAGTTTTCACAATTCGTCGGGAAACAACTTCCCAATCGAATATTTCCTCTCGACACTCCTCCCCTCCTCTGCACCCCCCCCACTTTAACCTCCGCTTGTATAACGAGATTGACGTATTGTTCTTAAAATGTCTTTAACTCATTTACGTTTTCAATGCTTCACAATTGTGTTCTACGCCTCGTACCTATTCACGACTGCATATTGGTAGTAAATTGGATTTTTTATGTTTATATTCAAGACCTGATAAACGAGCGGAGCGTTTTACGTCGATCAAAGTCAAATAGGCCTAGTGGCTTCAGCGTGCGACTCTCATACTTGAGGTCGTAGGTTCGATCCCCGGCTGGACTTTCTTTCTATGTACGCATTTAACATTCGCTCGAACGGTGAAGGAAAACATCGTGAGGAAACCTTAGACCCAAAAAGTCGACGGCGCGTGTCAGGCACTGGATGCTGATCACCTACTTGCCTATTCGATTTAAAAATGATCATGAAACAGATTCATAAATCTGAGGCCAAGGCCTAAAGAGGTTGTAGCGCCCCTGATATCCAGACTTATTTTTATACTTTCTTTTGTCCTAATAAGTTGAGGTGCGTAAAAAAATATTAAATTTAATCAAATCGAACATAAGTAAACGTAGCATGTGGGTCTTAGGGTCGGTTCATTACGGACCCGAATTAATCTGAGTAATGTCTTAACCGCGGACCTTCCATACCCGTATGATATTTCTTCTACCGCTACTCACGATACAATCGAGACCAAAGTTACTCGGCAAATAGAGAGAGAGATAGATAAGTATTTTAAATCACTGCTCAATGCAGACTAATAGAAAATGTTATAATTTCTCACACTACAATGTACTGCATATATTAACAAAACAAAAAAAACAATTGTATGCACCAACCGCGATATGATATGGCCCATATTGATGTTTGAAATGTCAGATAAACAATTAGTACCGCGTAGTACATCCTTTTTCATGTATCTATACTTGTAAGCAATATTAAGTTTATATTTTTAACGAATGGCAACTTATTTATTGTCCTAAGAGACGAGTCGTGGGACTCGTAGTAGCGGCGGCAGGCAATAATACAAATGGGTTAGAGCCACGCTATCTTATCGGGCTCAGTGACTCGCCCCAATCCCCATTTTTTCATTGTGCCAGTATTGGTAGTCCGATACCAGTGGCCCAGTAAAGACAATACCCAACTATCGTAGAGATAAGCTATGATTCCCCTTGAATTATTTATGGTAAGCTGCTGACGGGCTTTGCGTAATTTTATATCTTCCATTTTCTTCATAAAGATTAACTACTGTGAGGTGGCACACACTTTAAAACATAATAAAAATGTGCCTACTTATAAGTACATAAGTACTGACCAACGCGCATTCCCTGCGGCGCCAAACACAATCTCGGGATAAAATTAGCCGGCGTCTCTGGCTTATAATGCGATTGGGATACGCTTTTATAGAAGTTAAATTAAATAAATGATATGGTTTTGGAAATCCGCTTGTCCTATTTATGTTTTAAAATATCTATTTCGTAGGGTCTTGAATAAAATAGGAAATTATTTAGAGACACCCCATATAGGACTTCTTGCAGCACTTCCTACAGCACGGATACATTTTTTTACCGCTTGAAGGCGTCTTCGGAGGCTTCGGCACCTTTTTTCTGTTCGGATCGCAACGCTTGTCATACCTGTCTTTATACTTCTTCTTGCAACTGGTATAATCGTCGTCATCTCGCTTTTTCTTCTTCCCTGCAAAGCCGAACCTGGGACATTTCTCCACTTTGCCTGCACGCAGAAGATACTTAGTCTGCATCCTATACTTCCTTATCCGCTCTTTTTCTTTTTCTCTTTCTAAGATCCAATCGTCTAACTTCTTTTTTATTACGTCACGGTTGTCGATCATTTCTTTTAGTTTTTTCTCCGACACATGTTTAGGTTTAAGAATTTTTTCTAAGTCTAACATAAAGTCATGATGAGATTTTTTTTTTGCTTTGCGGCGAAAAGTATTACTCGTGTCATTGAATTGTTCTGAATGAGTGATTTCGACGTCCCTAATATCGGAACTATTAAGATCTTTTATTTGCTTTTGAAGGTCTCTCAAGTAATGAACACCAAGTACGGCCTCCGAATCGTTTACTTTCTCCAAGAAGTCCACGTTTTTATTTATGATAACGTTCAATTCCTTCAAAAGATAATTTTCTTCTTTTTCCAATTCCTTAATTTTTTGTTGAATTTTACTTGTTTTACTACAAGTTACAAACACAACAAAAAGCATTGCATTTATATATATTTTTAGCATATTTGTCTTAGGTATAAAATACGTTTTTAATTTACAATATGCACTCTGAAACGTTTCTTTAAACTCAACGCTATATAAAGTAACAGGTTTGCGAAAACTCTAATAAAATGAAATAACAAATCGATTTCTATCAACAATAAAATAAATAAAAAAATGTAGAGAATTTTTTTTACAACCTTAAATTCAACAAAAGAGAAATTTATTTAACAACTTCAGCCTTCATGTCACAGAAAGAGTGACGTCACTCGATTACGTTAGTGACGTAAATGGTTTCGATGGAAAGCGCCATTAGGTGGATTAAACTTGGATGACAATTTTTAAACATGTTGTACATAGTAAACTCCATAGCTGGTTATGAATAACAGATGTGCTTTAATGAATTCAATAGTAAAAAGAGGAATATTGACTTATTAGATTTTGTTACCCAGATCAGCTTTTACACAACATTTAAGAGCCATGCATTTCGTATTTACTGCAATTGGATAGAGCTTTTATAAAATAACAATTTATACATAGCATGTATTGCCATCATCATAAACAGGAGAATAAATCTTCGAGTTACATAAAAGGAACGGTAATTTTTACTTTACTAATTTACGTAGAAGTCGTGTTCCATGGATTCGATTAAATAAGATTGCTTTGATTTCAGGAGAAGTTTTAATACATTTAGGTAACTGTCTGTGCTGGTAATTTGAACGTGAATATTTCGTTGGACTCCATAGAAATAAGCACGTAAGTACCATTTGCAACCGCGAATAATATGTGTTTCGTTGAACGATGGCCACGATTGCTGGCGGAATTTATTTTTTAAATGCAGATTTTTTATATATATAAATTTATATTATTTAAAGTATACTTTAACACTAAATAGTTTTAAGACAAAGATAAATATATGGGTTGAAAAAGGGCCATTTAACTCTCCAAAAGGTTTGCATTCCGCATTGATCAAAGGAATTAATATCGCAAAAAACCGAACCTATATATGTTTCAAGATAGAGGAGCAAATACCGGCGCATTTCCACCTTCTTGTTTTAGTTTGGACCCCAGATCTTCTTCACCCTAGAGTTACTCAGGCAGTCTCATCATTTGAGGTTAAGTCTTTCAGTTTATGTACGATTCTGTACACTACACTCTGTCAAATTTGTATTCATCTTTGATATTTAGTTCAATCACTGCGATAAGAATTCATTCAGTTTAATGGCATATCCGACATATGCTATATGCTGTCGTAATATTGACAGTTTTCAGTGAAAGCATAAAAATGATCAGAAGGGAGTACTTAGCACAGGATTTCGGACAATTTGTATTGTTTACACCTAACTCTCAGGCCTGATAAGGCGCAAAAGATTATTACATATTAAAATCAATTTTGTATAATTTTCGAGTCCCAGTGGCTCCAGAAGTCATGTGTTTGAACCCCGGCCAATGGATTCAACATTTCAATAGAATTTAATATGTTGGTGAATCATCAAAACAATCAATTATTCTTAGGCCAGCTGACATTGCTATTTGCGGCATGATATTCCCCTCCTCTCCAAACTATTTCTAATTCTAACATTAAATGCACCATATCAGAGTTCAATTAGTGAGACGTTGTAAATATAAAAGCCAAAATCTAATTTACAAACTAAATATAATATACTTTCACCAGTAACTTAATTTGCCAATATTATGAGATAATAACACCCCAAAATTTTTTTAAAAGAAACATAAAAAATAAATTGTACACGAAGTGTAACTCAATGGATGTGACGGGAAGCGGAAGCGGGACAAACATGCACTAGTGGTTTACTTATAGATATTAGATGTCGATAACTAACGATTTTCATAAACATGATATATCCAGACATACTACATAAGATATACAATTCAACATCGAAGTATGAGCCTATATACAATTAATATGTATCACGATGGGGACCATAAATTTGAATATTCTTTGCCAGAATGTAAAAAATGTACTTAACAGAATATAATAAAAGTTAATTCTTAAGTTTTTCATTAACTGTAGCTACGTACAGCTTATTTTTGTAAGTTTTAGTTAAAGAAATAAGGCTTTGCAATTGCACATCACTGACAGTAAAGTATTTAGTGAGTGAGATAGCGGCACCGGCACGGAAATGAAACAATTCAAACCGTTTCTCTCTCTTTCTAATTAATATAAGTCATAGTTAATGTATTGTTTATTAATAACCTATGTTTAAAAAACCTTGGTAGTTCACAATATAATGATTAAGGCGTCTTATTTCAAAGCGACGCAACGTTACGATCTTTTTCTTAAATTTACGTCTCAACTCTCCAGTTTGCCGGCAAAGATTAAAACAATTTATATTTTATCACTTAACATTACATTAATAGCGCCATCTGTCACGCAGATAAGCCAACCCAAACTTCGCCTTCATTTTTATAACTCCTACCTTTATTTCTCTCTCTTTTGGTGCAAATTCAGAGTTTTCTAAGAATTGCCTCAACTTACACGCTATTATTTATTAAACAACAAACAGTTGGCATCGGAAATACAGTTAGAACATCTTTTATTTATCCTCCAAATACAAAATCTCTAAATAAACAGTGTATACCAATTTATATTTTTCATAAGACTATTTAAATTCAGCAAATTATGTATATCTTATGAAAACGATAGTTATCTTTGCCCCATTATTTATCGCGAAGAAAATCCAATGTATTGGAATTTGTTGTTGAAAAACCATAAAGTGTCGGCCATGTTGCGTCGTAAACATGTCTTAGGTTAAGCCGTTTAGGATTTGGCCTGGGGTGCCTCGCCCTCTACAATCTATGACTATTATTTAGAGTTTACCCTTTAAATGGATCTATTGTAACTTATTGTTCCCGATGTTGGGCCAAGTGGAGACCGAGTTTTGATTAAATATCTTTAAGGAAACGTTTTCGTGGAATTTCTAAGCATTAAAGATACTTCTTAGGTGCTTATGCTAAAAATAAGTAATTAATAAACTTTCCAATTTATTCTAGCATAATATTTTCCAGTATCAAATCCCATGTCATTTGTATTACAACAAACCCAACTTGTAGTTGCCGAACTCACTAATGAACTGATCTCATACTAAACTATACAAAGAATAAATGAGATAAAACTAATCACAATAAACCCTAAACCGTATCTCTTTTCTGATTTATTCCGTGAACAAGCTGGAGGGCGCCACTTGAATAACAATCGCAGACTTATTCTCGCGGTACGATCGCCATATATGTATTTTTGTAAAATAACCAACAATATATGACAGTAAAGACAAATATAGAAAACATTTCAAAATTATGAACACAACATTCGGCATTAGCGCTCAACGAAAATATTTCTAATAATTTCAATTAAACAATTGTATTTAGTATTTCCCTTTTATATTTATAACTTTTTAATCTCATGGGTTCCGGGAGTTGTTTACTACAGCAATAAAACATTACTGCAAAATATTGGTTTTCTTTATTCATTTGATTAACAAAAACGCCATCCACATGAATAAGGGTGTGTAACTTTAATTACATGGCTGGATACCTTAGCGTCAAGTTGTTGGCCTACGGGCTACGAAGCCACTATGGAAGGGCTAAGAAGCTACGAACCTTCTACGAATTATAACTAAGTTTGTACCTGTTACCGCTATTTGCACCAAAATACAAGAATTTCTCAAACCGATGCGTTATCAACATCATTTTATGAATTCACTTAATTTTATTTTTTAATAGATAATATTTGTGAATAAGGGAAGATATCGATAAAAAGTATGTATTCTATGTAGACGACATCGATTTGTATAGTGCAAAGTTATGGTGACCACGCATAGTGAGGTATCGTAACGATTATTTCAAAAAAACATTTAAAATGATACATGATAACCGTTTTATACACTGATTTAGTGATTGCCTGTAAAATATTATAAGAAAAGAAATCCCTAAATTAAAAAGAAACCTAACATACGCGAGCCAAAACTGGAAGTTTAATCATTGATTAGTTATCTGTTTCAATAAACTATGCATTAAAAATAGTATTATATAGCTTAAAATAACATATTTAAACAATATCAGTAGCGACAGGTTTTTCTATAATATTTTTAGGAGGGCTGGATATATCTTCCGTACTTGCTCCAAAGGGAAAGGACAGATTACTCGTTTTCTATTATTAAATATTAAACATATCAATATTGTTTTTTGAAGTGTTATTAAATGTGTTTAATGTGGTTGGTTTTTTTTAATTTAAATATTTCACTTATTTGAAGAACTTCAACTAAATTTATTTATTGAAACGAAATATATGTAAACAGCTACGATACATTGACGTTTTAAAGTTAACGTTTTAATAACTCATTTAAATTTAGTCGAATCATTTCGTACTGTCAGTGCTTACACAGCCGTTTCGTTATATTATAAAAAACAAAGTCA
This sequence comes from Pieris napi, assembly GCF_905475465.1. Lineage (NCBI taxonomy): Eukaryota > Metazoa > Arthropoda > Insecta > Lepidoptera > Pieridae > Pieris > Pieris napi. The sequence goes on from NC_062242.1 coordinate 13,124,231, forward strand.
AGACTGTTGGTGTATATGAAATGAGTTTTATAAATTTCTTTGAAGTATCAGTTGGAGCAATTGGGCGTTAATGTATTTCGAGACAATATTAACTACAAGATAAATAAATATATTTCAATACCAACAAATAGGATCTCCATTGTTTATTTAAGGCAAAAAATGCGATACATTATTTTTGCTTGTGTGTTCTTTTATAAACTTGCTAAAGCGTCACGCTAAATAATCTTTTCCTGCAAAAGAAAAATCTACTTAAAGAGAAATCTCGTTAAAAATCCAATAACGTTCTAATCCCTCTGTTCGTCAATTATGGCGGAAATCGAACCTGCAACCGCAGTTACTGAAAACCACATACCGACGTCCAAAATACCAATATTACGGGCAAATTTGAATATTTCAATTGAAAATAGATTTGAATTTTGCTCAAAATTCCTCCCTCCCCTGCAAACCACGAATTCAATTATGACATTACTGGCTTTAGCACGCGACTTTGTTCATTAATATTAGGACTTTTTCTTCAAAAAAGTAATAATGTAACCCGCAAGTCGAATCTCGTTTGGTGCCTTGGCGAATCCCGAGAGCATGTGGAGGTCTGAGGTGCTGGGGGTAAGTGGAGCTTCGCTATCCCTCTGACTGTATGATAAGTAGTAATTTCAGTTATGCTTCTGCCTTAATGCTTTTAAAGCGAGCTTTAATATAAATATTATTATCTTAGAGACTTCAATGTCGGCGTTCCGTAAATCCGAGGCTCGGCAATAATTGGCAACTCCTCACAAATTGGACGCTCGATGCAACCAATTATTTTACATTCTTGTGTCCGTCCGATGCATACATAATGACACAATGCAGTCCAACTATTTGTATTGTCTTTTGTTCTTTTTGAAAATAATATTATTATATTTATTGTTAACCAGATGATTAATTCAAACAGTTTTTAGAGACAGAAAAAGGCTGAAAGTTAGAGTTATGCTTTAATATGGTAGAAAAGTTTTACACATTAGATTTGTAAATGATGAGGCATCTTTTAGGCTTTGTTATCCTCGATCTGGTACACGCGTGGGTTATACAGAGAGTCCGAATTTCTTTGGGCGAAGTCTGACATGCCGCGTTTTAGAAGCTGATAAAACAAACGAATTCGAGGATGCACCGCCACTTTGAAGGTCTTTAGCTTCTTCACAATCTCTCCTACCTGAAAGAACATATTAACATATATTAATTTATACAGTGTTATTATTTATTTCACGCTGATCCTTGCTTAACTTGCTAGGAAAGCAAAATGCTTACCCTATGCCCCAGGGGTTCGTCTCACTAACAGAAGATACTTACGTGTTTCGCGAGCGCCTCGTCTGTCTTCAATTTGTTAAAGTCCTTGTCCAAAGTAAATATGTGAGTGCTATTCTGTCACATAAATATAAAGTAAACAAATTGTGTGTGCCGATCTATAAACATTGAATTGGCATTTTTTTTATTTCTAGAATTAAATTTTTAGTTTAAAACATGTGCGTAATTGTAGACTTTGAAGTCGAGCTCACAGCATAGTAATATAAAACCAAGTTTATGTTATCGTTTACTATGTGCAACATGTTTTTATTTTAATATTGAATGCTACGAATAAAAATGCTCAATAAAAGTCATAAATATAAGAACGAAACGGTTTTAACTCACAACATAAAGTAGCACACTCGTGAACAACGCGCATGTTATAGTCAAGTACATGACGCTCGATGCAGACTTTATCGGTAATTTTATGTTTACATGTTTTATGCGAGTTTATAATCAGCTTCCTGAGCATTTTGAAAACTAGCTACGCCTCGCAGTCTTATTCCAATGCAAAGTAAATATTAATTAATTAATATGGTTTTAATTTACTTTAATTTTACGTTTTCATTTACCACCTCGTACCACACCCGGGTTGGGGCATATATACAGGCGTAGATACACATATACAGACCTAAGATATAATAATAATACATAAAGTAGTGAATTCTCTTTTATTTTTTAAAATAGAACTAATTTGTTTGCTATGTGTATTCACGGGGTGATAAAATGTCTCTGCTTGAATTTTTAATTAAACCATAGTCATCGAGCCACTATTACGGGGGCTTTGTACACAGTACAGATGACAAAGTTGCGTTTGGAAATACGCAAGCAAAGGCGTGGCAAATTCGCTAAACGTGCTTTTCTTTCACCAACATAACGCCCCCGCACACAAATCCAGAGATGCGATGGCTGCTATTCAAAAGTCTGATTTCGAATTGAAGGAAAATCCTTCGAATTCACTGGAGCTATGGTGCTTTCTACCTATTTCCTCGGTTAAAGGGACACCTGAAGGGCCATACATTTTAAGACGATGACGTAGTAGTCGCCGCAAAACACGATTTTTTTATAACTTTTTTTAATTAACATCATTTATTTAACACCCCTAAGTATTTCATTCTAATACTTAGAATACCATAGTACAGCCAAAATTCGAATATTAAATAGTTTAATGGCAAAATACTCCTCCTTATAATTTTAGTAATCACGAGCAACTACTAGTGATTTATCCTTTTATTATTAAAAAACCTTCGTAGCGAACATCCCCGAGAGACCGAGTCGAAATAAAGAACAGGAAACGGGCGTGACACTAAACATGCTGACTCAACATTTACTTATTGAGTGATTTATTTTGTTTTAATTCATCTCAACATTTATATTTGCAACAAACTGCAGGAGGTCGACCTGAATACATGAAACCTACTTGTTAACAAATAACGGTCAAACGCGTGTCGATTACACTTCAGCCTATAGCCTGGTGAATTTTGCCAGCGACGCAGGTAAATCAATTATAGCAGTATAGCAGTAGCGAAAACACTTTAATTACGAAACTAGATAAATCACGTTGAGAAACACATACCGGATATCAACACTCGTTCTGTTTTCTACGTACTATAAGTCAGGTCGTTAAGTTTTTTAGTGGGTGTGCCAGAGTGGTTTATTATCTCTAATAAAACCAATATTTTACTCTGTAAAATGTGCCTGGAGAGCGGAGGAAATGGAATATAAGACGAAGCGGCGTGTGTCGAGTGAAATCTGTAAACTATATCGGTCGGTGTATTCTCTCAGCGAGATTTGGTGAGCTCTTCGATTGCGATTGCGAGGTTCACAGAGTAATTGGTCTAACTCTTTTTTAGCACACCACCTCATAACATATTTACGATAATATTTTTAGTTTGCAGCAACGTATTTTTCTTAAATGCGAAAATCATATTTCCTGATTTCCATTTACGCCATTGAATTTAACAAATGTACTTGCAAACAACAGCAGAAGAAATTGCAGTATATGTTTTAATATATTGGTTTTATATTGCATGATATATTTTGAATGCACAAGGAGAATTCTCAGTTGAAGCGGGTCGACGCTCGTTACATCGAAGTGTTTTGTTTCAATTCCTCTAAGCAACGCTATTTATTTACTGACTAGACACCCACTACTTACACCAAATACCCTGAATGTCCTGAATACCAACCACCAATTAGCTCCAACTCCAGTCAAATTCTAAGTACAACAATATTATACCCCTAAGTTGTGGCTTGAAATCTTTTTTCTGAGGTTAAAGCGTGCCTTAAAATGTCAAATTATTATGAATAATACTATATTATTGTACTGCCAGCACCAATTTTGTTCCCATCAATGAAATGAATTCTTAAGTGCCCTGTAAACGATCAAATTTGCTTGACAAACTTGTTTGTCAAACTTCACGTTTTCATCAAACAATAGCTTAGACGATCAAACCAAATATCTATCAAATTTGTTAAATTTCTGGTAGATTCTCCTTTCGTGACGTGCCGTCGCCGTGCCGAGCGCGAGTAATTCAGATGACGCATTTTTGGCATTGACTCTAGCACTGTGTATCAAGACAAAAAAAAGAAGACGATGGAGTCGAGAATGGTTGAAATTAAGAGATAAATACGAGAATTTGCTACGGGAAATATTGCGCACTGAACCTAAAGACTACGCAAACTTCCTGCGCATGGATCATAAAACTTTTGAAGATTTACTGACTATACTCCATCCTCGTATTGAAAAAAAGGACACAGTTATGCGGAAATCTATACCAGCTTCTCAAAGGTTATCAATAAGGTATCTGGCTAGCGGCGATGATTTCGAAGACTTAAAATTTCAAGCCTGCGTTGCACCTCGAACATTGAGCAATATTATCATTGAAATTAAAACTTGTGAAGCAATAAATGAAACACTTCAACAATATACAGATAAGGTTTTATTTAATAAATAAAATAAAAAGCCTTTTATTTCTTGCTAAAAGATATACAAAATAACAAATGTTTACTAAAAAGAAAAAAAAAACACGATAAACAGATATGAAAAGCAACATAAATTCTTTGTTATTAGTAATATTGACACTCATATTGTCATTTTTCAACGAGTGAAATTTTGTTTCAAACTCGACATCAATCCAGATTTTCATCAAACACGACAAACACGTAAAATTTGACAAACAATTTGATCGTTTACAGGGCACTTTAAAGTTTTTGGTTACATAAATTTACAAAAACATTACGAAGGAATGGTGAATTAAAAAAAATCGAAGTCATTTAGATATATTTAGTTGTCAGCCGCACTTAGCTAATTAGAAATTACACTTGGATCACCTGAAAACCACTCCCTCCTGACGTAGAAAGGGACAATTTAGCAAATTACAATTTGAGCGCTAAAACATCTGCTATAACAATGACTGATTTTACCGACGGCTCTCCACGGAGCGATAGGGTTGGCAATTTATTATTGTTCATTTCATGATATATTTACTTACTTTAACATGATTAAGGAAACTGTTAACGGGAAGGTAGTTTTTATTTCATTTTACATTAAACTAACAATTATTATGAACTACTCCTGGGGTGACATTAGGTTTAAAAATCGAACCCGTTTTTGAAAGCTGCTCGTATTACTATTTTTTTTGTCCCTTACAAACACTTTAATGGCGCTTCGCCCGGCCTGGTATTTTGTCTTAGAACACAAAGGAATATAATTCTAGCCTTACTAAAATTATATCATTGATCATAATTAATTTTGCTTTACCGGAAATACATACTAGGTCAACCAGAGGTTTTTGATATCATTAAATCTAAGGAAAAATTCTATATTAATGCGACTGCGGAACAGTTTCTGCGTCTGGCACAGGTCACGCTTTAAGTAGTACGCTTCCAGTAATGGAGAGGCACTAAAAGAAGAAGAAGAAAATGTATATTTCGAATCCGTATTATGAAATCTTTTCTTTTTATCGGTAATAATTAAACCAGCTACTTGCTACTAATGGTGCCATACTTAAATTTGAGTTCGGCGTAGTCCTTTCATCATACATCGCAGAGACGTAAATTGTTTTTGTTTCTTGATAGATATATAACTTTGACCTGACATTATTTATTTATCCTTAGTAAAGAATACCCATGCAATGTAAATATCTAAAAATAACCTTAAAAAGACAAGATTGATATTTACTCACTCACTTCGCCTCAGCGACCAGAGAGTGTTTTGGTCTCAGAAACGAGAAACTTCCAGGTCCTGCTCCTGTGCCATTTTCCACAAATTAGTTTTTGTTAAATTTGCTTTTATATGATCTAAAAATGTAATTTAATAATATTAGCAGTAAGACGCGAATATCGTTGGTCGTGCCGTACCATGTGAAACCAGCTCAATAAAGTATTTTCAAACCGTTGCGACTCTTTCTCAAAGTGCTGTGTTTTGATCGGTGCTGCTACCTATCTGATGAGCCTCCCGACGATGAGATTACTTTTATTCGTTCGACAGCCCTAAGCTATCGGCTGGCTGGAATCGGGCGGGAGATGCACTCAAATCATTAGGTAGATACATTCTGTGTGAATTAGCCCCCCGTGCCCCGCCCGCGGGACAGTCACGTGATTAAAACATTCTCGCCTCACCACATTCCTCCACTAACGTCACTAGACTCACTGCAAATCCAATCCGCCTAAATACACAATACACATTTTCGTATTATTAGTTTATTGTCTTGATATATAAATATATACTAAGCGCAGATTTCAGTTAGAGTTAAAATAACGCTAGCACAGAGTGCATTCCCGCCAGAATAAGATCTTATCTTGTGATTTTTAATTAGTGCTGCCACCTATCTGTTTATTAATTACCTTTAATGTTCTATAATAAAGTTACTCCACAAATATTGTTTTACGCTTACGTTCTCTTGATTTCTTTTAGCTAACTGGTATGGATTCTGAAAATCATGTTTCTCAATGTCATATTTTCCCTTAAATTGACCATTATTACTACAACGCATTTAAGTTTGTAATTGGTTTTATAAAATATTGAAAAATTCTAGTTTCTATATGAATTTTCCCAAAAAATATTGACTAGACATTGGCAGCCTATCAATGAGTGGAACAAAGGAGGGTAGAGGCGGTGAGGGGGGGGGGTTTTCAGTGAGATCGCGTGAAAGCCTTCCTGTGTCGCGCAATGTCACCATTGCCAAACGTTGTCTACACATAGTCACGTGATATGATTGCAACATTTATAATAATAGTATCAAGCTTGCGCTGCGGTATTTAAGTACATATTATTATTTAATTAGTTAATTACATTAAGTTATTATTACATTAAACCTCATAATTCTTGGTGAAGTTCGCTACAAAGTGGTATTCTTCTTAGAAATATTTTTATGAGAAATAAAGTTATTCTTAAACCTATTCATTAAAAAATAATAATACGTAACTACTGGCCACAAGCCAGTAAATTGGTGTCATCCCGAAACAGCTAATAATTAAGCTATTTAATAATTACAGCTAAATATCATATAATATTTAACTGTAATTATTAAATAAATATAATTGTCAATGTGAAAAGAGTAGTTCTCTTAATTTTGAGCAGGCATTATGAAAATAATTCCTGTGGTGAAATATCGGTAAGTGATTACAAAACAGCTGAATTGTAAAATACTGGGAAGGATATTATTTGCTGTGAGTGGACGCAAATTGGACAAAAATATCAGAAATGAGTGAAATGTGCAAAAACCTGTAATTACAACGGTATATTGTTCCCAGAATCATAGTGCGCGGAGAAAGGCACAAATAAGAGCGACAAATTTTATTATACATTTAATAAATTACTATACTATATTGATATTCGCTTAGTTTTCTTTAACAATAAGTACACAACCGATGTACTACATGGTATTAAGTTTAAATTTGTTTCGTGTGTAGCAATGATACTACTACTTCATTATTGTATTGTTCTATAAAAATCACTTAAATATATTGAATTACATGAATATTGAGGATGAAATTTTTTATTAAAATCGCTCGTTTTTTGTGTCTTGCATTACTTACTCGATGTAGGTGCATTAAATCGTCGTTACTGTTGTAGAAGTGACGTTTAATTACTAATTACAGTGAAATACAAGTCAAAGTAGTCTTACCTAGATTATATTTTAATTAAATATAATATATATTTAATTAAAAATAGAAAATTTAAATAGAAATCCCCACCCAGCAAGCCAAGTGAGAGCTTATAAAAAAAGGAGTGGAACAGTCGCACTCTCGGACATGACGGACGTTTCGGTTGTGTTTAGTTGTTGTTCTATTAGTTGCGTTAATTATTATTTTTGGTAGATTATTATTTCATTGTTGTAGTTAGTTAAATAAAATCATTTTGTAAGGAATAAAACTTTCTAGGTTGACTATGTGCTTTGTTTTTTTTTAAATATTTACCGCTTCTGATCCCCAGAAATATTATAAACGTAATCTCAGTGGTATACCCTTGAAATAAGGCAATTCCTGCTCTCGTTGCAGTCTGTCGACGTCGCTCGAAGGCGATTGTTACTTAAACTATTAATTGAGTCATATTCCAAGTCCATATCTTACTTATTCATGATCATCCAACGACATACCAGCAGAAAGCATCGTTTGTTGTATATAAGAATACTAATAGAGATCCACAGAAGCTTCTTCAGTCATTCCTGATGATAATTAATCATATGTCAGTCACATAATGAAATGAAAGTAACATAATGAAAAAGTTGCTCTTAAACTATATCTATACATATATATTATATATTGTATATATTCAGGCGTGGATCTAGTTCAAATTGTAATATTCATAACGCGAGACGATGTTTTTAATCAAATCAAATCAACTCCGAGTGAAAAAACAGACGTATGTTGTATTATGGAAATTACATGCTGGCAGAAATAATACTAAAATGGAAAGGTAGTACACTCGCGAGCCCACGGGTATATGAATTAATAATTCTCTCTTTTAGTGAAGTATTAAGCTTTACGGATGCCTTAGATTTTAGTATAAACAAATTTCTTCTGTACCTTAGCCACTGGGACCTGCTAACCAGTCATTAGTTATACTGGTCTAGGTTTAGGTTGGAGGAAGAGCGGCACATTCCTTGCTTCATAATAGCTCTGCTGTTGTAAGTGCCGATACTTGAATTACTTAGTACCGTACCTACAATAGTGTAAAATGTATGTATGGGAAAATTAATAATTTACGAAGTATCCAGAAACGTGTTTACGTCCATTGAGAATTATGTAGCCTTGTACAAATAATTAAAAAGATAATGACTATTATCATCAATCAATCATTCCAAATTTCATGAGATTTCAATTCGTTCCGCGACAAATGAGATGATTAAATCACAGATACGTCGCATAGCGCATATCATTATCATAACGCTATGAAAAATAATTACTACCTAGGATAAGTATTGCCTTACAAAGAAAATGTATTTTTAATTAGATAATACGTAAAAGAAATCCTCGATGTTTCCTATAAATAATTGCGTTATTACGTCGAAATAAATATATTTGTCCTTGTATCGTATGTGACAATGGATCTAAAGTGTGTAGTGGATTATCAATAACAAGTTTTCAGGCTGACGTCACATAACAACTTAGAGAAAAGATCGAGTAATATATACAAATTGTCAGTTTTCACAATTTGTAAAAGCACTGTTATGCCAACATCGTGACCCTCTTGACGTGACCATGACGTCATCGTGTGCCGTGCTCTGCTAGCCGTCCACCTCTTATAACTTCACATTGATACCATTTTTCTTAAGGATATAGCGATGTAGATTAAACTACTGCGATACAAATAATTCAATATTATTCAGTTAAATTCAATGAAGATTTAATAAGTACATCAAGAATAATCAAATCAATTAATAATTGTAATTCATAAACACGTTGATCCTTCACAGTTTTTGGCATAGCCACGAAGGCGACGAGACGGGACTTCTCAATAACAATAGATTGTATTTAAAAACTCCACAACACAATCGGACCGCTCACTCCAGTGAGGTCTCCGCAAAGGATGTAATGAGAGTGCCACCGCATTCATTGTCTACCGCCTCTTTGAGACAACATTGCTGAGTAATCAAAGACTTTTATAAAAAATCTTGTAATTTAGCGCTTATCGATTATTTATTGTTAGCTCATCTGTGTGGTGGTAATAGGTACATCAATTAAACGAGTTACATAATAAAATGTTTTTTGACAAATGTTGGACAAAGTAGTTAGGTAAGCGGTACAATTATTAGTATATAAAAATAATTGTATTTCGTATTTTATTGCCGAGTCTATAATTTTACACCCAAATGCAATTTCACAACTACGCACTTTTATACGGCTTTGTTATTTTCTTAGAATAATTCAAATAAATATTATGCTACGAACCGATGTTATTAATGAGTGACTCTCAGGGGAACAGGCGCTGATTAGTACGACTCCACACTAAATGACAAGACAAGCAGCGCCGACCTTCAGCACCCTCTAGAGACGTAATTAAAACGTGATTTTTCATAGACCCCCTCCCCCTCTTTCTTCCCCGCGTCTCCGGGAGCAGCTGCTAATGTGTGCCAGGAAAATGCTGGATTTATCTGTTGATGTGTGTTCGGCGCGATGAGAAGATGCTCTTTTTTTTGCTTTTAGCCTATCTGCTTATTAATTCTGCGTGTGAAGGTAATAAAGCAAGTCAACAGTGAGTCCGGTAAACATTTTGAAACTTCTTTTAAATCTTTTGTTTTAGATAACTTTTCAGATCAAAAATCTAAAGCTCTAATTGTCTCACTGAGAAAGAAATTGACCAAGGACAACTACGACTACTCGTCGGCCGAGAGCATGGAGATACACCGTCGAGCGGAGTCACGTGAGAATGATAGTACGACCGCTACCGCTCTCAAACATACCCCCATATTTAACAATCAAAATGCAAGTATAACATTTGTTACGGCGGACAAGTAGTGCGTGACACTGTGCAAAAGAAACCAGAATATAAATCTAATATTATTTTTAAATATTATTACTCAAACAATTTCACCACCAGTAGACCACATTTTTAGGAATATCATTAGGAATTATTGTTTCTAGACAAAGACACTGTACTTGAAAGATACAACGAGCACTATAAGAGAGGGAGAGCCGCTTGTGTCTCAGAATGATCTGTTATACTACGTTGACGACCGACATCTGCTGCCTCAAGAACCAGTCGTCAAGTACAAGGTTTTGAAGGTATAAATGCATTCAGCATTAAATACTTTTTTTTTAATAGAACAGGGGGCAAACGGGCAGGAGGCTCACCTGATGTTAAGTGATACCGCCGCCCATGGACACTCTCAATGCCAGGAGGCTCGCGAGTGCGTTGCTGGCCTTTTAAGAATTGGTACGCTCTTTTCTTGAAGGACCCTAAGTCGAATTGGTTCGGCAATACTTCAGTGGGCAGCTGGTTGCACATAGTGGTGGTGCGCGGCAAAAACTGCCTTGAAAAACGCTCAGTTGTGGAACGGCGGACGTCGAGGTGATACGGGTGGAATTTCGTATTCTGCCTCGACGGCCGATGATGAAACTCAGCTTCAGGTATTAATCCGAACAACTCCTCTGAACACTCTCCATGGTAAATGCGGTAGAAGATGCAGAGTGACCCCACATCTCTACGCAACGCCAAAGGAAAGGATCAAGCCGCTCGGAGAGGGATTGGTCGTCGACGATTCGAACCGCTCTGCGTTGAATACGGTCAAGTTGAAGGAGCTGGTACTGGGGAGCCCCCGCCCAGAGGTGAGAGCAGTACTCCATGTGGGGCCGAATTTGCGCTTTATATAGTTGCATGCGGTGGCCCGGAGTGAAGTACCGTCTCGCCTTGCCGAACACACAAAGCTTTTTGGAGGCTAATTTAGCCTTTCCCTCCAAGTGACCGCGAAACTGAACGTCGTTCGATATGTCAACGCCAAGTATTCCAATGCTGGCTGTGGCTTTAAGGAGAGTGTTAGACTTAAAAGGCGAGTGCTATCAGTTCGTTATTACCGACTTAGTTGTGACCATATTTAATTTAGGATGTGAAATGTCACTTACGAAACGAATTATTTCCTTGAACAACTTGGCTTCTTTTAAACAGCCTCAATTCATTAATACTGGGGGGACTCTGAGTTCGTGGTTTTCACCTCGGTTTTAATTATAGTGGCGTTCCCTCAATATTGAGATGCCAATGAAAGATGTCATTACCAAGGATTTTGATAAATATATTTGCTAGGTAAAACACAATTCAAGGCGAAGTGGCGGTGAGCGGCTTATCCAAGAGGAGAGTAAGGATGGCGTGGCCATCATCAACCTCGGAGGTGGACCGTTTCCCGAGTTCCGGCTGCCACGCTCGCGGAGACAATACATGCAAGACTTCGGAGAACTCATCAGTGACGAGGATGACCTACTTCCTCACCTTAATGACTCTTCGCCTCACTTCCGCGAAACAGACGCCCCGAGAAGTGAAAAGCTTAATAGTATATAAGTGTTTATGTAACAAAGAGAATTTATTATAAAATTATTTTATTATTGACCTGAATCATTTAATGAGCAAGGTAAGAGACGTAAATGCGCTGAAATCCTTTTACGGGACTTTTGCTATAAAATACGGATTGCATTCATATTATGTTAATAGAAAGGCGTACTTTTTATCTACTTAATATTTTATAAAATATATTAGAAAAAAAAATTAAGTAAGTAATAAATTTGCAGTTTATAAATCGTAAATAACAAATGAGACGTTTTTATTTCTAGAGGTGGCGCTCGTTTAAAATTTGATTGAAACATTAAATGACCACTACGAGTGCATTTTAAAAGTAAAATACTCAGAAAATATAGAATTATTGTATTGAACCAAATCACCAAATAAACTCGCAAGCTCGCAGTGAAAATAAAAGGTATGAAATAAATAGTATGTCGTGAATGCTGGGAGCTGATAAATTCACCAATAAATATATTGTGCAGCGAAACAGGCGGTGGGTGGGCATTTATTGTTTAGTGAATATTGCGCCACTGCAACGCACTACGTCAAGCTTAATACAAACTCATAAAATACACTTTTGATTTAAACATTTGCTGATATTAAATGTTTCTGTAAATTCTGACAGAAACATGAAGCCGATCGACACTTTATTGTTGTTATGCGTCGCCCTCGGCCGCCGCCAGGCTGCATTCGTCCCCGAAAACCAAGGCGCAGGTTTGTTTCCACAATATAGATAAAATACTTTTGAGACGGAATGCCGGATGCCGGAAGTTGTGTGTAGTTAAGTGTAGTTGCAATACGCTATACGCAAAGATCTATACTCCTACTACAATGATAAGACGAGCAGATGGTTGTTCCTCAATTATGCTTCGCAGTTATGCTTCCGTCATAGAGTTGGCTCCGGTCAAACGCCTTTTCCGGTACCTTTCCTCGCTCGGAAAAAGTGAAAATAGCGATCACTCTGTACCGTCCTACTTTCGCCCAATAGCTGTCTTATTCTCCAAAATAATTAGAAACCATTATTAACAACCAGCTCCTGGGGTATTTAGAGGGCCACTAACTGATTAGACTTTCGTTGTGGTCGCTCGGCTGGCGATCTTCTGGTAATTAGGGATTATTTATTGGGCTTCATGCCTGAATTTTTGCCCCCTGATCTTTACAGAATATGACTTTTTGAATTCATATTGATATAATATGGTTGGAATTTCGTTTCATATAATTGATGACCGCTATTTAACTTTAAACAGGTAACAGGGATTTGGCGGAAGTTGTCAAATTGAATCTTCGTAGAAATAATGATGATTACACCGACGCACCGGCTATCAAATTTGAAACTGTGACAGATTCTGCTTTAACTACGACGTTCCCTTCTTATATTGAAATAAATAAACTGAAGGGATTGAGGAGGGCCAATAAAGAGGGTAAAAGTGAACTGTTCGATGAGAATCTAATGTACGAGTTAGAACAAAACGTAATTGGACACAATTTTACGAATAAGTATCGAAAAAGTAAATTGGGAAATTGGAAAATAACACCCTTCGGAGGTCAAAAGAACTTAAATAGATTGCCTATACAAAGCCAGCCAAAAATCACTACACAAAAGCGAGCGATTTTAAAATCTAATCCAAGTAAAATAGAAAAATTTCAAAAATTTTTTGAAAAAAATAAGGACTTGTTTAAAGAATTTCTAAGCAGTAAAATAGCTGCGAGAACACAGGTTTCGGGATTCTTCACGAGGGGAGGGTCGACAGCAAATACGAAAGGGTTAAGAGTGGCAAAGAATAGGAAAACCGCGCAGAAGAGAGGATGGCTAGACGGAGACGAGAGCGGTGGTGGCACTACCGAGCCCTTGGACCCTGATCGGCTAGACATGCTGCCAGCAGTCGGCGGCCGCGTACACTACTGGAGAATACGGGTTTGTCGTTTGTATCATATACCATCAAAATACAAAGCCCTATTGTGTAGTTAGAGTTCAATTCACTTCAGTTTGTATCATTGTCTACCAGGGTCGTCTATGTCACCGACACGTATTGATGCCGGAAGGGCCTAAGTACGACAGCAAAGGGCGCGTGTACCTTCCCGCCCACACCGACAACGTGCGCCGGCCTTACAACGTCACGCGCCGCCCCCATCTGCTGCTGCCCAAATGCTGCAACTGCTGCAAAAAGTCCGTTCTCGGCTGCGAGTGACCACCGACACATCACGAAGTAATTGTCAACAAAACATAGCTGCTATCGAATGTAGTTTTTACATTTTATTATTAACGTGTTTATCGAGTTTTTATAATAATACTTACTTTATTTTCAGTTTGGAAATATTCTTATACAACTATTCATTATCCGACCATTATGTGATACGTGTTAGATGTGTAAATAAAAGACGGTAATCAGAAATCAACTTCATTAATGTGAACACAAATGTTTAATCTAGGAGCTCACTATTTCTATATGATAATAAGCGGGCCGCTGAAATTGTAAAAAAATACTTTATAAAATAAGAATAATAAATATATCATGTTTGTTCTCATTTTTTTTAAGAAGTGAATGTTAAGTTTAACCTTTTAGGAAGGTCGAAATAAATGATACATTTATATCAAATATGTACCTACGCTACGTTTTATTATTATGATGCGTAATTTTATAAGTATGAACCCGTTTCTTGAAAGTATCGAAAACTTACTCGTTTGTGTTGGCATAAAATTTTAATCTGAAAAATAAAAACAAACAGATCTATTTAAATAATTAGAAAAGATAATGTAAAAACGAGCTTTCATTCCACGCACTTTTGTTTGATAATAACATGTTACCAATGGATTATTATGTACGATTAGTATGTGTATTTATTATTAGTTATATAGTTGAACGTGAAATAAGAGATAGTTACGAATTAGAAAGGTTTCCGTTTACGATGAGCCAATCGAGAGCTCGTTCCGGTTGTCCTTTTCCTTGTTGTACTTTATTACTCGCCCACCGGCGCTCCGGCGCGCGCCCTTCTCCTATTAAGCGCGACGGGACACGGAATAAAAAGCCAGCCTCCTACGAGGACACTAAATGTCAAAACTTAAGCCTAATTTCATAAAGTAAAGAAAAAATAACTAATTAGGCAGTCCTGCGTGGCGCGAACCGTTTAAAATCATTGAAATCTCTCGACTAACCCATATTTCATTCGATTAAAACGGCAATCGAACGGTTTATTATACTGAACAAGGGTCATTCATTTATTTTCATCGAATATCTAACGTTTATTTATAAATTATTGTAAAATCTATTCCAGACTCCTAAGAGTAACGGAAACGACGAAGAATAAAAAATACTCAGCTAAACAATTTACTTACCGTCATAATAAAAAGAAACAACAGCAAGGACGAAGATATCGCTCCGAGAGACATCGCTGCGAGGAATAATTGATTTCACGCGATCACGCGATGGGCTCGTCGACGAACGAGATAATTGATTCGTTGCCGCTATTTAATTGTTAATCTTAGAAGGGAGACGAGACAAAAACGAGGCAATCGATAAAGTAATAATATTTATTTGACATTTCGCGTCTACGCGGCCTTGTGCAGGCCGGCCTTCTTGGCCTCGAGCTCGTAGATGAGCAGACGCCACATCTTGACGACGAAGACCTCGGCCTCCTCGTCCAGCACCATCTGCACGTCGTCGAGGATGGTGTGGGGCGCGGAGCCGGCCAGCACTTTGCTGCAGATGAAGTCGACGAGCGTCGGCTCCGGCTCGCCGATGTACTCGATGATCTTCTTGTTGATCCAGGGCCGGATCTTCTTGTCCATGAGCGCCGCGTCGATCTGCTCCGTGTCGAGCTCGTACCGGAACAGCGCCTCCTTCTGCGTGGGGATCTTGTCGATGAGGCTCTTCACCTGCGCCCTCTTCTCCTCGGCGCTCTTGCCCTCCTCGCCCCTGTCGCCCCCGTCCGCCTTCTCGCTCTCGCTGTTCTCGCGCTTGCGCTTCTCTCGGTCGCGCTTGTCTTTGCTCGACGAGTGCCTGCGGTGGGGGTGATGGCGGGGCGCGTCGGGCGAGGGCTCGTCCTCGTCGGCGAAGGCCGCGTGCACTCGGCCCATGTCGGCCGCGGGCGTGAGCGCGGCGGGGGTGAGGCCCGGCGATTTGCCCTTGAAGCTGATGGAGATGGGCGAGCCGCCCACCGAGACGCCGCCGCCGCCGCCGCCGCCCTGAAGAGGCAGTCGCGCGATTACGACAGAGAAAGAATCGAGGAACCAGTTTCGCATTAACTAGGCGGAGTACTCACGTGTGCGTGGTGCCGATGAGAAGGAGCGGGCTCGGGGGAGGGAGGGGTGCTGCCTCCGTTTTGCTGAAATCGCATGCTTCGTTATTTATTAGAAGACATTTTATTGAGATTCTGTAATAGGTCTAATATCGTCCATGGGCGAAAAATGATTTTTGGAATTGAATTTCAACAGTTTTTGAGTTAACGTAGACGGGGACCGACCGTGTCTCGACGATGCCGGCGATGGCGATGTCTGCGGGGGTGGGCGGCGGGGGGTCGCGGGGGCGTCAGGGATCCGTCGTCCGCCGACGTCCTGCCCTCGCCCTCTCGCCCCTCGCCCGCCTCCCCGCCGTCGGCGTCCTCCGCCGCCTCGGCGCCGATCTCGCCCGGCCCGCGCTCGCCGCTCTCCGACGCGCCCGAAGCGACTCCGCCGCTGAAAAGCATGACGCGCGTTCAGAGAGACGAGTCCGCGATCGAGTCGACCGTCTCGTTCGGCCTCTACTCACTCCGAGTCGGAGTCGATGGGCTCGGCCTCGGTGGGCAGCTGCCGCGAGGCCTGCGCGCGCAGGTAGCGATCGCGCTCCCGGGCGAGCCTCTCGCGGGCCTCGAGGCGCGCCCTCTCGCGGCGCACGGCGCGCTGGCGCTCCCTCTCCTGCTGCAGCTCGTGATGCAGCGTGACGTCGAGGAGCGGCCGCGGCCGGTAGCGCTCCTCGTGCGCCCTCTTGGCGCGCTCGAAGGCCGCGCCCGCGACGGGGTCGTCGGGCGGCGCGGCGCCGAAGATCTCGGCCCGCAGCGCGCTCAGCTCCTCCTGCTCGCGCTGCCTCTCGCGTCCGTCGCTCTCGGCCTCGCGCACGCGCGCGCCCAGGCGCCGCTGCAGCTCCTTGCCCCTGCGGAGGAGACCGCCGAAGCGTACGCGGTTAGAGGCGGCGGGGGCGCGGGGCGGAGGAGGTCGGCGGATCCGCGCACTCACTTGTAGTACTTGTGGTCGTCCCGCTCGTCGTCGTAGTCCTCGAGGAATTGCTTGAGTCTCTTGGCCTCACGCTCCCTCTCCTCCTCGCGGCACCTCTCCCGCTCTTTGTCTCGCTCGTACTCCTTCGCCTTACGGCGCTCGCGACCCTCCCAGTTCCGGAGCCTGCGAAAGAAAGAGAGCCGGTCAAGTCGCCGCTCGGGCCTCCGACGAGAGAGGCCGTCGTCCGCTCACCGTTCCTGATAGGCGGCTTCCTTCTCGCGCGCCTTCTTCTCCAGCCTCTTCTTGTCGCGGGCCTCGTCCTCCAGCTCCTTGTCCCGTCGCGAGTCCCCCTCCCCCCGGCCCCTCTCCCTGTCTCGATCTCGGTCCCGCGATCTCTCGCGCTCCCGTTCGCGCTCGCGTTCCCGCTCTCGCTCCCGTTGTTCGCTGAAATTTCGAGGAAACAATTATTGCGAGCGGGTAAAATGGTTTGCGATCGTCGATGAAAAAGAGATCGTACCCTCGCAGAGCCGCCCGAATCTCGTGGCGAGTGCGGATGTAGGGGTGGATGAAGCTCACCGCCGGCGACATTTTCGTATGTCGGCGAATTAGTTAAAAATTAGGAAACTGTTTAATAGGTGAAAATAAAAGCTGCTCCGAACCGATTCGTTTGATTAGGTTAAAATCACAAATGAAGGGCGTAGCGCACGCGCAGCGATAGTGCTCAAACTGCGTCAAGATTAAATTTTTATTAGTTTCCCGACGTTTACGATCTAAGCCTACACGTTCATTGCCTTTATCTCGCGCCCTCTCGTTCTATTATTTAGTTCCCCGGACCTTTGCACCTCTGTTCCTTTTCATATCGTTTACGAATCTTATATATTTTTAATAAATAATTTTTTGAAATATTAATGTTATTTACGAGTTATCTTCCCGATTCAAAATAAGTTTTTAAACGTAAAGAGTTATCGGAAAGAACGATGATCGTCTCTTCGTTCGTTAATAATTTAATACAATGGCTCACCGTTCTCTTTCTCGCTCGCGTTCTCTCTCTCTTTCCCTCTGTTCCCGCTCTCTTTCACGCTCACGAACCTCTCTGGAAAATAAAATCCTTTAAGTGTACGAAAACATTCCATAAATCTGGTAAAAGTTAATTCGCTAACCGCGGACTCTTTCGCGTTCACTTCGAGATCGAGAAAATCCTGCGAAATGAATGAGAATTAGCAAGTTCGTGAGACACCGAAAAAGCTTCGGTGACAAGTACCTTTCTCTCTCCCTTTCTCGTTCTCTTTCCCTCTCCCGCTCGCGCTCGCGCTCCCTCTCTCGCTCCTCCCGTTCTCGGTCCCGTTCCTTACCTCTGTAAGAAAAGAGTGAAAATCATAATAATAGAAGAAACGTAATCTGTCGTCTCACAAAGGGTAAGTTCTAAGCGACAATACCTGGAAACGCTCCTCTTCCGCCTGTCCTTGTCGCGGTCCCGGTCCCTCTCTCTATCTTTGTCCCGCTCGCGATCTCGCTCTCGCTCCCGCTCCCGCTCCCTGTCCCTGTCGCGCTCTCGATCCCGGTCTCTATCCCTGTCTTTGTCGCGGTCCCTCTCCTTGTCCTTTTCGGGCTTGTCGTCCTTGTCCCTCTTGCGCCGCACCACGACGTCGGCCTCCTCCTGCGCAAGACGGACCTTATAATAGCCGCGAGAGGCGCACTCGACGATCGCACACCGCCCACCTCCCTCGTCGGTGTGCGGCCGGAGGAGAGGCGCCACGGGGAGCGGCGCTCAGAGGCCGCACACCGAGCGGGGAAGCGAAGCCGGGTTAGCCGGGGGACGAAACGTAAAGGTAAGGTAAAGTGACTTACGTGCGCGCGGCGAAGCGGTCGGGGCGGCGCTCGTCACGGGCCCACAACGGCTACAATCAAATGAACGCAACGCTGTCACAGGGTCAACGGTTCGGTTAACGCTACGTACGCCTACGTACGACATTTCAACGCTCTACAGCCGAATTGTAAAACTACTAAACTAAGCCCAAAGATCGAGCCGGCGATCTCTCGAGTTCTTTAACGGCACAATCGCACACGCGCACGCGCCTCGCACGCGGGCGGCGAGCGGCGACCGTCGGGATGGCGATCTAGCGATTGGATCATCGAAAGTCGCGTAAACGTCGGGTCGCCGACGTGCGAATAGGCCGAGTCAAATCTTTCTCCTCGAAAGGTCCATCTCTCTCTTTAATTAGTGTGACTAAAAGAGAACGCGTTCGACGCCGGTCGGACGGGACAAGGGAGCAATGCAACTTACGCGCGGCGGCGCGAGGCGAAGCGGCGGGCGGCGGGTCCTCGCTGGTCGCGCTGCTCTTGCGGACGGGCCGCGGCGCGCTCCGTCTCCGTCTCGCGGCCCACGAGCGACGGAGTCGGAGGTCGCCGCGGCGGCCGCGGCCTCGCAACTCACGAATGCGAGCCGCGACCCTCGACGGGTCGGTCTACGCTGACTCTTTTATATTCTTTTTGATAACGAGTCACGACAAAAGATCACCGTAGACCCACCGACGCCGAACCTTAAATTATTTCATAAAAGGAGAATGACCGTCTGTATTGAAACCGGTCGCATTCCCGGATCCCGGTGGCTTCCGTTGTCGGAGACAGACTAGGCGATAGGTTCGATCCGATTCGTTGGGCATAAAATGTTTATGGAATGCTTTAGCGGCAGTGCTGTGTCGTTCGGCGAATATTAGAAATAAATTGAATATTTGTTACAGTTAGTTCAGTACCCATGCGAGGGAAGAATTCGGTCGTTCGGTCATTCTCATTTTGGTATTAGTTTCCTTGAATGTGGCGTGTAAAAAATTGTAATTGTATTACATAGAGTATATAGGTTCACCTAAATAACACGACCATGCCATAGAATGAGTGTAGGAATGAAATAATAAAATCCCGAAAAATATGATTTGTCCGCAGATTGAGAATTTAACTCCGACATATTTAAAACAATCGTTCTATTAAGAGGTTCTCAAAAAGCATTGAAGCAAATCATTTTTCTCGTTTAATATATTTGATGTATCGATTTTACAACATATAAACTGATACCACTGTGTCTTAGCATTTTTCAGCCACACCTCACTCTGGCTTACGAAAGTCGCTTCCTGAATACCGAAATGCAGTTGAACAGACCCGCGCGCTCAGAGTGCGGTGTGAATGTGAGTCGGTGAGTGAGAGTTGATTAGTGAGTACTGAGTGAGAGCGAGTGAAGGTGGGTCTGAGTGATACAACTCACCGCGACTCTCGGCGTCCGGCGACACGCGATGACGGCGCACACGCACACATTCGCGCTACCTCCTACATGCATTCTAGCCGTTTAATATACACATAATAATAATTCGATCACTACGTTAAGTCGACAAAAGAGATATCATTATTTGTGACAAGTGACGAACCGGGAAATTCCTTCCTTCTCTGTATTCACTTCTCAATGATTATTGACATGATAAACCTCGAAATGGCCCATTTCCCGCAACCTATACATGTTTTGCGCGTGTGTGCGTGTGCAAGCGAGAGGGGCCGGGTGCGGACGGAAGGGGACTCACCTTCATGCTCTCGCGGAACTTGCCGATCTCCCGGTGGATGACGTCCCGCTTCTCTTCCGAGATGTCCGCCTCCTCGAGCACGCGCGCCGTCTTCGAGATCTGCTCCTCTGTGGAACACATTCGAACGTTAGGACAAGCGGCGAGTCGAGCTCGAAGGCCGGCCGACGAGAAGCGGCACCTTTCTGCAGGATCTCGTAGTTGTTAATCTCCTCCTGGTAGTCTCGATAGATCTGCGCGATCTTCCTCTCGACCGCATCGTCCAGGCCGCGCTGCTTGGCGTCGAGGTACTCGTCGGCGCCGCCCTCCGCACCGCCCTCGACGAGGCGCGAGCGCTGCTCCGTCTTGTACGTGTCGACGAGCGCCTGCATCTTGCCGTCCACGCGGGCGAGGAGCGCGCGCTCGGCGAGAGGCCGATCGTGCAGCAGCCTAACGCAGCGCAGCGCGGCCGCCGGGCCCGCGAACTCGCAGAAACCGAACGTGCTCACGCGCTTCCAGCTGCATACGGCGCCACACGCACTCAACAAGGCGCGCATCATCGCGTCGGGCGCCCGCGAAGAGATGTTGCCGATGAATACCGTGACGGGCGGCCCTTCGCTCTGCCCGTTGTGCGCGCGAGCCCCGCGACCGGCTTTGGCGCCTGCCGCGCCCGCCGCCGGCGCAGGCAGCAGGGCGCCGCGACCCGCCACTGTCCCGCTGCCGTACGCCCCCACCATCACCTTGAAAGTGTGATATCGTACAGATTATGCATAATAATAACCTAATTGTTCTAGAAGTTGACGTAAACATGTGCAAATTGATCTTAACAAACATGTATGACCGGAGATCTCTAGCCGGACATTCTTATACAAATGTTTAAATGGTCAAATCAACAGAACAGTAACCTCTTACATAACATTGTCATCCCTCATTCATTCCCAAGGAAAGGATTAAAACCTTTGAAAAATTCAGCAGATTTTTCCAAATTCCGTCTGCAAAAACCAACCTAGGAGTTCAGGCACAACTCAATCGATTTCTTCATGAATATAATGGAATAAGCACTACTTATGCAGAGCTTGACATATTCGGTAGAGGGCTGATCAATTTAAATAAAAGCATTGTTAAGTGCCTATCTGATTAGGCTAATTGTTTTGTTTGTTTTGCTAGTAATTTCTATTATATTTTTATTTACCTTAAATATATACTGTAGATATAGCATTATGTATGAATGTGGTAAAATTTAATAAATAAATGAACATATTTATTATCATTTATCACCAGCTGTGTACATGCATATGTAATAAAGGTTAGAGAATAAAATAAAAAAATACAAAGAAAGGAATATACACCACTGCAATAGGACAGCTAATATAATAAAGAGTATATGCATAAAGAAGAAAAGAGAACCATAGACAACACTAAGTAAATAAGTAAGTAATAATAAGTTAATAAGTCGTATAAACCATTCTGGTCACTGGGCAAGATAAGATATGTTTAAAAAACCTGTCTTTAGCCAAGTTTGCAGGTACAGGTATCAGAAGAGCTGGGTAATCAGCTTAAAATTTCTCAAAACTGTATTCCAAGAAGTATAAAAGGATTAAAATGAGTTGAATAAATTAAATTAAGATATACATATTTAAATAAAAACAAAATTCAAAGACCATACACCAACAATGGTGGAACAGAATTAAAACAGATTGGTATCCAAGAATTAAAAATGAAGTGTGCAAGAAGACAAAGATGGGAGGAAAGTTTAAAAAAGATAGCTAGTTCAATGTGGATTCACTTTGCTAGAGAATGCCTAAACCTGTAATTTGTCAAATGATAAGCTTTAGATAAACAACCACTGTTTTCTGATGTTTATTAATCATAGATTCTGACTCTTAATATTATATCATATTATGTTAGGCATACTTACCTTGTTTGAAACAAGGAAAACCACTCACAACAAACCAAAACAATCATACAACAGACATACATTATAAAAATGATCTTAACTATATGAACAATGTTAAAAACTTGCAGTTTTATAATAATAGTCATTAGGATATTGTATAATTATTATTACAGAATAGGTTGAGTTTGGTTTTAGGTTATATGTGATGTCTCCTGGTAGCGGTAAGGTAAACTTACGTGTGTAGGCATCTGCATTGTAACTACCCCTGGGGCAATTCCATATGGTACCATCGGCGGCCGAGGTGGAAAAGACATCACTCACGATTTAAGTCTAACCGCACATTCGTCAATAACTTGACTCCTCACTCCCTACCGAACCTTATGACGTGCAAGAACTTATTCCAACATTGTCTTTTCAATGTAAAGTGTTTTGACTATTAAAATAAATCTTGTTGAAAATATTATTAAAATAAGCTAGTTTTAATTACACATTAAAGTAAAACTTAAAACCGTTCAGTTTTACTCCTATTAATCACAAAAACGTCAGCCATCTTTGTTTTGCAAAGCTTCAAAGATTTGTCACAGATAACAATGATTCAAAAAGGTAATTGTCAATGTCTTGTTGTCATTTTTAAAATTTCTATAAAACGAACAAATGAACCACTGTTTCTCTAAAAACCCCCAAGTTGGCATCCCCAATTTTAGGGAAATTCAAGTAATCAAGGGGATTTTCAGAGATTTCTATTTATTTAAAGTTGGTCCTAGTAAGTCCTAAGAGTTCTGACCAGTTCTAAAAAAGCACCCTTTAACGCTACTTCACTCTTCGAAGATATTCTCCTTAAAGCCACTGCCAGCATCGGAACACTGGACGTTGACATATCGTATGACGTTCAGTTTCACTCTTATTTGGAAGGGAAGGCTAAATTTTCCTCCAAGAAGCTTGGTGTACTCAGCAAGGCAAGACGGTACTTCACTTCGGGCCATCGCTTGCAAATATATAAAGCGACAAGAGCCCATATGGAGGTATGTTCTCACCTCTGGGCGTGAGCTCCCCAGTACCAGCTCCAGCTCCTTCCATTCACAACTTTCCGAGTGGCTTGATCCCTTGGTGTTGCGTAGAGATGTAGGTTCTTTCTACCGAATTTCACACGAAGAGTGTTCGGCACCTGCAGCTGTTTCATAATTAGACATCGAGGCTTTTATTCTTTTGATGCATATTGGTTGTATTAGTATTAGTTGCATTATTCACTGACTTTATACTATCGTATCTATGAACTGTCATTCAGGAGAGTGAGCAGTTAATGATGAAACCGTTTTTACAACGTTTTTGTAAAATTGTTGAAGTGAAACTTCTTTAGAATCGTTGTGATTCCAAACCGGATGCAACGGAAAAAGCGACAGTAAAAAGAGACAGACACATAAATTAATAGGATTTGGCGTGGGAGAGAGTGAGATAGGAGGCATTATACAGTGTATAAACTTTAAATTAGTGTGTATTTGATCATTTTCTGAAATAAAAAAAACAGATGTGCAAAAAATTAAATAAGTAAGTCAAGTAAGTAGTCCAATTATAAAATTAGATGAAATTTATCAATTTTATTTAGATACATAATATCATTAATTATAGAAATTTTTTAAAGTGAAAACTTCTTACTACCTTAATTTAAAATTTTCTTAATTTAAAGTTTACTTAATTTAAAGTTTATACACTGTATAATGCTTCCTATCTCATTTTCTCCCACGTTGGACTTGTGAATTTATTTCAAACTTTTATTAGGGTAGGGGAGCCCAAGAGGGGATTTCGGGATTTACTAAAGCGCGGCAGATTAATATATAGGGGGATACCTTGTACCCGGTTAAGTACCTCCACAAAATATGAGGCCCATATATAAGGCCGCCTGTGAAGGAGAGAGGATCAGATTAGTAAAAAAAAATTGACCATCAGAAATTCCCGAGCGCGTCAGATTAAGGTAGGGTGAGTTAATTACACCCTAAAAAGTGTATATTCCACTAATCTGACAATTTGAGAGTGACGGAAAAAAGGGGAGGGCAACAAAGTTGTAAAAAAAAACGTCATCTCGACATTCTCGAGCGTAGCTAATTTTTAATTTATTTTGAAGGAAATAATTCAAGAATAATGAAAAATATATAATCTGACGATTTCCGCAAGCCGAAATAACAAAAATTCGTCGATAAAGTTAAATGCGTGCAGCTGCGTGATGCCTACATTTCCTTAAACCGATCGGAATCTACTAAACGAGGTTCTAAGTATTTCCCTCAAAATTACATTTCCTGTGAATTTGAACCGATTCGGACCGATAGATTTTGAGAAATTTTGAAAAATCTTTAAAAAATAAGAAATATTTTTTTTTTTAAAGTGGTTTCTTTATCGATCAACTTCAAAAACTCAGCGAGCTCAAAATATCAATTTTAAGCGCCCAGGAATGGAATTAGCGGGAACTTGCTGGGATGGCCCTTTAGGTGAACCGTTTTTCTAAAAAAAATTTGTCAGATCAGGCGAATCCCTCTAGATAATCGTCAGATTATGAGACAGTACGTTTAGAACATAAAGATGAACCACATATATCTTAATCTGACGCGCTTGAGTATTTCAAAATTGCGATTTTTTTTTGCAAATTATGAAAATGGCCGTGGGTTTGCGTCCCATCGAAATCGTCAGATTAGTGAATGAGAGCTTTTTTTTGGTGCACTTAACACTCCCTTAGAAAATCTGACGCGCTCGATAATTTTTATTTTTTTTTTCATTTTCAACCCATAAATACAACCACCCGCATCATGCAAACGATCAGATTAACATACGTACATTATTAAAAATACGTAGGGCATTGATGCTATCAATATCTGACGCGCTCGAGGATGTCCATGCAACAGTTTTTTTTTACATATTTAACAATCTATAGCCGCTTCCCCCGATGAAAAGGTATATATCATATAACATTTTTTTCTTCTTATTATCTAAGCTTTGCATCCCAATAGGTCTCTACGACGCTCGAGTAAATCCCCATTTAGCATCGTGGGCTCCCCTACCATTATATTAGTTTTTACCAAATAAAGATTGATATTAAAATTTACCATTAAAAAACGTTTTTTTTTAAAGAAAAGATCCTACATTTAGGTAGAGAAAAAGTCTAATACATATTTTAATTATAAAAACTTTGTTTTTGAAGGTTTCACTTCTACCATGTGTGAATTGGACACATGATTTTTTTAAATGTTGGCTGTCACCAGATTTTCCCACCTGTCTATCGGACGAATCTGCCTGGGCTTTGTTTTTAGATTTTGTAATATAGGTATTGGATGTTGACATACGTTGTCAGAGGTCGCGATAAGTATCGTTATGAATGCGAATTGCGATATTTGTTATCAGAATTACTCGCCTGTATAAAAATTGGCAGGATGGAAATAAAAAGCGATGTAATTAATATAGAAAAATATAATATTTACATTTTAATAGTTTACCTCGGCAACTAACAAAGTTCCTAGGGATCAGCAATTTATGCGAGTCTCGATCTTACATAAAAACAATTACATTTTACTTATAATTAAAGAGTAAATAAAAATCATAATAAACAAAGCTTAGCTCTTCAGCTTTGTAGTTTTACTACTCAACTATGAATTTCTCATCAATAATTTTTTATTCAATTTCAAATAAACATTTGAAGTGCAATGGGCAGCCTTTATACATGCACAGCAGTTGCCTAGTCACCAACAATTGACTAGAAAATATCAGATTTTACCTCCAAGGTAAATAAATATTTAATAATACAATTTACTATAAAAATACTTTCAATGTTTTTATATAATATTATGTACATACAAATAACAGACAAAAAGATTAGTCTCTTGAGCGGTAACAGGTTTTATTTTTCCGTCCTTGATATTTTTACTGTATAAGACGACTATTGACCCTTATCGGGCGGCCGCTCGTCGATCTGCGCCCGGCGACGGCGCCCCACTACGGCGGCGGCGAGGTAGCCGAGCGCGGAGCCGGCTACGAGCGCCGCGGCGCCGGCCTTCGCCCCCAGCAGCAGCCCCGCGGGGCCGAACAGGGCGGCGCCGGCCACCGCGCCTCCCGCTCCGTACATGCCCGCTCGCAGCCTTTCGGCGAGCGCCAGATGCGTTCGCGCGTCGCTCACGGCGTCGGCCGCGACCTCGACGCCGTCGGCGGCGGCTTCCAGGGGCCGCCTCTGGCGCAGAGCGGCGGCCTGCACACTCTGCCAAGCCTCGTGCAGAGCCCTCACCTCGCTCTGCAGCGCGCTCCATCCCGCCAACACGGCTTCGCGTTCCCGTAGCGACATGCTCGCGTCGGGCTCCACTCGCAGCTGCACCTGCTCCGGGACTATGCCGACGGAGTCCGTGGACGCCAGGCTGCCGGACTCCATGCCGTCATCCGTCGCCGGACGATTTACGGACAGGGGACTCGTCTCTGTGAACGCCATGTTCATCACTCGTAGTCATATTTCCTTGAAGTACTTAAAAGCCCAGTTAAACTTTTAAAAAATCAAAGATATTAGAAGTCAGGAAAGTGGTTGAGATGTTTCTGAGTCTTTTCAACTTAGGGCTTTGCTTTTTGTTCAAAGTTTTGATAGTTTTGTTAATAAAAGTGTGTAATGGGCGAATTATTATGGGTAAATTATGAGAAAAACAAAAGCAACAGCACTCTAGCCTCACCGCAGGCAGATGCTCGTGTTTGGTTCGACTCTACTATTGCAATGCAACTCCTCTCTATAACACCTAGAAAGATATATTTGCTTAGAATCCTCTTACATCTTGATTTTGTTTACCTGCCACTAATAAAGCTAGAGCTAACAGACCATTAACTAATCAACAAAAATTAGGAAAGCTTGGCTTGATTATACAAACAAGTCCCAATTATATATTTTTTAAATAGAATTTTAAGTGATATTGATATTATTTTTTTAATGATATATATACAGCATATTTTAATACAACAATAATCTCAATGCAAGATATTAGAAAATAACTTTTTACCCAGATAGTCCATTATTGCTTTCAAGGTGAGGTCTCTGGAGTGTTGTGTGAGTTTATCAAAACGAGCTCGATCAGCACAGCACACCTGCCTTCTAAGAGCCTCCATCTCACCGAGCAATGCTCGCAGTTGAGAGGACACGCGACGCGCATGTACTTGTTCACATCGGACACGACTGTAGTCACCTGTTTCCTCATACTAAATAAGTGAAAAGTGAGAAATTTGTATCAAAAATAATATTATTGAGAAAGCCTTTTTCCTATGATTTTACTAGTAGTACTACATTGAGTGTAGCCCACTATGAAGATTTAGGTATCACCTACAAAGATTTAACTATTTATGTATTCCATACATTTTCTATTATCATCTAACTCATTATTTATAATGTTTTTCAAGATCAACTAATAGATTGGGATAGACATATTTGTGTATTTATTCATTGCCAACAGACTTAGAGAAATACTAATGAAAACTTTTGTGAATAATAATTATAACTCAATTGACACTCTTGCTTTCTAAGCTAAGCAAATTACAGATACAACAGCTATATATTATATGAACTAGCAAATAATTTTCATATATACTCTAATTTATAATACATATTATTAACTGTTTTCGCTATATTTTTCAATACATTGTGACGTCAATGTACTACGCACAGTTTACATAATATTCAAATTAAAACGTAAAAACAAAGAATAGTGAATAAAAAATTATACCTACCTTTAGAATATTGGCTTTGTGTTGTCGCAATAGGTCTAAGTGATGAGGGATTGCAACTTCATTGAACTTAGATAATGATAACTCAACTCGTTTCAGTGGTAGTTTTCCTTCCTCATCCATTTCTTCCAGAAATTGAGAAACCAAAGAACTTACAAGAAATGTTCATGCCACTCAATATTGTCGTCTTGTTTTTCTTTAATAGGTAGCAGTTGTCTTATCATTTACTATTAACAATTCAGATGTATAAATAAATAATTGAACATAATTATTGTTGTTCTACAATCTAGATAATAAATTAACTGACGTCTGCCACAGATAAATTATTTAATTCACAAACCATACAGCGATACAGCAACAAGCGCAGATAACCAATATAGAAAAATACGATATAGGCCTCTAGGACAGGGGTCTCCAAACTTTCTAGCCTTAGGGCCATACTAGGGATGTGAATAATCGATTATTAAAAAGTAAAAATCGATTTTTTTACGCGATTTTTATATTTAAAATAATCGATTATTTTTATAATTGAAAATCAATCATAGTCGATTTTTTTATCTGCCACCTCCCGACATTATGTCTGGTCTTTTATAACCCTTAGACTAACCCTTTAACCCTTTTTAACTATTAGAGATATTCGATATACAACGATGTTTACAATGCGATACATTGAATCCGATTCTTTGAATATGTATTGATATACTCTATGCATTGATGCTTTTTTGTAAAACATCGAAAGGATGATAAAACCAGTTAATTTTACAAAAACTCAAGTTTGAATGGAACACTAAAATTTAAAAGTAAAATAAATTTATTCAGCAGCACAAGACTACATACAATTAAAAGGACAACAAAAATACTGCAATGTGCTACTGAAAAGGCATACACTCAGCATTTATCAAATTTCACCTAAAAGCTATCAAAACGAGATTAAGTTAATTTCGATTTTGATTATTCTTAAACGTTAATTTGTGTTTATAATTTCTGTTGTTTATTTTTAATTAAAAAACCATGAAAAATTAATATTTAGGGTGTTTATTTTGAAATTACTTCAAAAATTTGGAAAAAAATCGATTATTTTTTTAAGAAAAATCGATTATTTATTAATCGATTTTTCATGCTAAAAAAATAATCGATTAATAAAAAATCGATTTTTTATGCCACACACATGAATGTCACATCCCTGGGCCATACTGATTACTCCAGTAAGTTCCGAGGGCCAAATTCTAAAACCATATTATCATTGTTGCCCGTGGCAAAAAGTGAAATAGTCCACTGATGAAAAAAAAAGTCCGAAATAGAAAAAAAATCTCAATTATAATACACTTTATTTTGTGACGTGACGCCTATCGCTAAGTAGCTTTGTCTCAGGGACTTAAATAGCAGGCCACAGGTAAAGAATTATGCCACAGACAACATAAAAATTAAATTTAGTATTGTCAAATTGCTATTTGAGAAGAATTGATTATGCAGAGCACAGAACATGGATAGAAGACCCATTCAGTGTTCAGCCGTGAAGTTTAATAATTAATAATGAAAATTTAAATATAGCTTATGCCATAACTCATAAGCCATTTGGCGTTTTATATTTAAGATTAAGGGCTTTTCAACCAATAAAAGTGTAATAATTGGCAGTGAAACGAGTATCATTTGGCAGTAGGCAAAACTCAAAATTGTATACGAATAACGGGATGAGATTTAGTATTACTGCGTTTCTGATTTTCATTTGATTTGTCTAAATATGATTCTTTAAATACTACTTAGTTTAAGCTGACGGTGTGGTTTTATAACTTTTAGTTAAGTTATTACAAAAAATTACCTTTTAACACCGCGAAATGGATGTGGATACTGGTAAGTTTTTATAACCTATTGCTAGTTATCAGTGAAGCAGCCGATAATCACAAATTTTGTTGTGTTGTTTTACAGACATTCCCTGTTTACACCTAGTAAACAGGGAATGTCTGTAAAATGTTTTTATTTGAAATAATTTAAAAAAATATACTTAATTGTATCTTTGTCATTTAAAATAAAGTCAAAATTATATTAAAGATTTATTTTAGATTGATTTGAGAACTGACAGTCACCAGTTCTCAAATCTATCGCATATAATGGTTGAGGACTAGCTAGTGACACTCCGCTACTCTTTTTTACAGCTTGTGTGGAATAAGTCTTTATAACAATTTAAGTTAATGTCTAGTCTCTATCAGCAGTGGGTGCCTTTTGAAGCTGTCATACTTTATATGTCTTGTGATTTTTTCAATTTATATAATTTGGCAGTAGCTGGGTTACTACTTTGAAATGATCTATGCCTTCAACCAAAGTAACCCAGTAAGTCTTCAACCAACCCTTATACCAGGTGTACAGCTTGCTAGCTAGTGGGCTGTGAAATGTGTCGTTATATGTATTGAATGTCAGGAGTATCTGTATAGTATAGGTAATTTATGTATGAGCAAGCTGCACTAGATAACTAAATATATGAGAGGGTGAGATGTAAGAACCTAACAACCTTACGGATCCCTAAGCCCTACAGACGTACCCTAACACATAAATAGTGAATATATAATTAAGTACGGGATATCTGCACCCAAGAAACCTAAGGTAACAGACAGAGCCCTATGGGTAGGATCAAAGGTTTGAGGTGGTGGAATTATCTCAAACTTATCGGGCACGCTCACAACGATAATTAATGGCTTGAAGTAGTCTTCGCCACTTTCAGAGGAAGCGAGAAATGAATAAGACACAGCAATATTCAAATCTAATTTATTATTCAAAGACTTTATCTTAATTGTTAAAGTCAATGTTCAGATGAAATCTGAACACCAGAATTCATACCCAAGATCTTACCCTAATTTATTTAAGTAATAAAATAAGTGAGTAAATAATATGAAAATTAAATTCTTTGTTTTAGATGGAAGGAAATCAAGATCCCGGAGCAAATCAGTAAGTATTTTATTATTAAGGCTCTTAGAAAAACTTACTTATCCAAAAATATGTACCTTTATGTGTAACTTTCTATGTTTAGTGATTTATTTACCTGTAATATTTCAGGCTGAGTCTAAAATGTCCCACGATGGATCACCAAACTCAAAGTCAAGATCTAATTCAAATTCATCATCCCATGGGTCTTCGCGCTCTGTTTCACCTAAATCGGCCCGCTCTAGAAGTGGTTCAGTGAGATCGAACAGATCCCATAGCGGCTCGCCAAAATCTCCTAGATCAAGAAGTGGTTCTCCAAAGTCCCACGGATCAGGGTCTCGCTCGCGTCGCGAAAGCGTAGCCAAGTCTAAAAGCGGGCCTCCCGCATCCAAAAATCGCTCCAGGAGTACATCGCCAGCATCGAAAAAGAGCCCGAAATCGAGAAACGGATCAATGCGGTCCCGGAGTGTGTCTCCGGCTAAATCCCGCTCTAACAGTGGGTCACGGAAGTCAAAGAGTAGGTCCCGAAGTGGCTCTCGGAGGTCGCGATCACGAAGCAAGTCGGCGGACCTCATGAGGGTGGACGGAGATGCTGCGCCAACTTCACCTATTTCGCCCAGTAAGTGGACAAAATACACCCAAAAAGGTTGCTGGCGACATGACGACTAGAAATAACGTAATTTTTTTTTGTCTTTTGTAGGTACACGCCGATCCCGGTCTCGCTCACGTTCTGCATCAAAGTTAAAATCGGAATCTGCTGGTGAGCATTCTACTATGTAATCCCAACTGCCAATTTATATTATATGCCTTTTAATTTTGGTGAGATGAACCAATCCAAGATGAACGATCTCTCTTTGTTTTGCAGCTGGTGATAGAACGCGGAGGTCGAGATCCGGCTCTTGCAAGCGTAAATCTCGCTCGAGATCCAGATCCCATAAGTCTATTTCTCGCTCCCGATCAGGTTCCAATAAATCTAAGTCTCGCTCCAGATCTGGATCTAGAAAGTCTCGTTCCAGATCTGGATCTAGAAAGTCTCGTTCCAGATCTGGATCTAGAAAGTCTCGTTCCAGATCTGGGTCCAGAAAGTCTCGTTCCAGATCTGGGTCCAGAAAGTCTCGTTCCAGATCTGGGTCCAGAAAGTCTCGTTCGAGATCCGGCTCGCGGAGATCTAAGTCGCGATCTGGGTCACGATCGATATCGCGCAAGTCTAAATCACGATCTAGATCCGGGTCGCGCAGATCCAGGGCCAGATCTAAATCCGGTTCCCGTTCCAAGTCTAGATCCAGGTCTCGTTCGAAATCGCGATCGAGGTCCGGCTCAAAGTCGGTATCGCGCTCTCGTTCAGGATCTCGCTCCAAATCCCGATCCAAGTCACGTTCGAGATCTCGCTCCAAGTCTCGGTCGCGATCCGGTTCAGCTAAATCAGTATCCAGGTAATGTCACACTTTGGTTTAATGAAATAAATTAGATCTGGGGTATCCGAATGGGGGGGTAACGACTACTATTAATTTCAATGATTGAATGATATTCACACATAAAACTCACCAGAAACTCGCATCGCATCGAATCAAATTAATTAATTTTCGTCAGGTCTCGTTCCCGCTCGAGGTCTGGATCTCGCTCTGGCTCTGAGTCCCCTTCGAGAAGAGAGGGCAAGCGGCGCACCGTGCGGCTGCAGTCGGACGACGAGGGCGAAGGCGGCGAGGGCAGCGCCGGGGCCGAGGCGCCTCCGGCCGAGGGAGGCGAGGGGCCCGCGGTTCCCGCCGTCGTGGCGCCCGACGACTCCTCCGACGACGACGTACCCGCCGGCGGCACGAGCATGGAGGCCACCGGGGGCATGTCGGACTTCGAGATGATGCTGGCGCGCAAGCGCGAGGAGCGACGCGGACGCCGGCGCCGGCGCGACATCGACATCATCAACGACAACGACGACCTCATCGCGGCGCTGCTGCAGCGCATGCGCGCCGCCGCCGACGAGGACCGCGAGCTCAACAAGCGCAACCTGCCCGCCGTGCGAAAGGTGTCCATGCTGAAGGAGGCGCTCTCGCAGCTCATCAAGCGGGACCTGCAACTCGCGTTCCTCGAGCACAACGTGCTCAACGTGCTCTGCTCGTGGCTCGCGCCCATGCCGAATCGCGCGCTGCCGTGCCTGCTCATCCGCGACTCGCTGCTCAAGCTGCTGGCGGACTTCCCGCCGATCGACAAGTCGCTGCTGAAGCAGTCGGGCGTCGGCAAGGCGGTGATGTACCTGTACAAGCACCCGAAGGAGACCAAGGCGAACAAGGAGCGCGCCGGGAGGCTCATCTCGGAGTGGGCGCGGCCGATCTTCAACCTCTCGACCGACTTCAAGGCGATGACTCGCGAGGAGCGGCAGGCGCGCGACGAGGCCATGGCGGGCACCCGGCGCCGCGACGAGGCGGGGCCGCCCGACAAGCGCGCTCGGACGCTGGACGAGGCGGAGCGCTCCGTGCGGCCGGGCGAGGCGGGCTGGGTGGCGCGCGCGCGGGTGCCGCTGCCCTCCAACAAAGACTACGTGGTGCGCCCCAAGTCCACCTGCGAGGCCGACATGTCTCGCCTCTCCAAGAAGAAGATGACGCGCTACGAGAAGCAGATGAAGAAGTTCATGGACCAGAAGCGGCTGCGAGGCGGCTCCAAGCGCGCCGTCGAGATCTCCATCGAGGGCCGCAAGATGGCGCTCTGAGCGTTTTAATATAATCTCCGACGGCCCGACTGTGCGATGTCGTTAGCCTCGCTGTAAATATTAACTTTAAGTATTCATCTCCTCGGGCTTCGGAAATATTACTATGACGATTGTGATTTGTGTATAAGTGATAATTTGTATTTAAAATTCTGATAATAAATGACTGAATTGTATGTGTAGTTTAATTTTAGTTTCGTGAGATCGTTTGGGTTAGGTATATATATGAGATAACTTTTCTGATCTCGTTATCTATAAGTTTTAAATAGTCCAATCTTTTGGCTCACTCGAGAGCCGTTTCAAATATACGCCACACGAACCGTTAGCCCGTTATCTCTCACGTCTGTGGAACCTTAATTCCTGATTGCTGTTATCTGAATTGACTACGCTGTCAAGTGTTAACCTAATGTAACTCAGTTTTCTTTTAGCACTGAACGGTGAAGCTATAACGAACTTAAAATGCAATTCGACGCTTCCGGTATGTACAAGATATCATAATTTAGTCTAAAAATATTATTATAATTTGAACATATTTTAACAGACTTAACACTCATTTCATCTGGTATAATATATTAGTAGATAAGTAGTTTTTGCTTCTGCTAAATCTTAAACAACGTACATCGAGAAACTGCTAATAAAATTTGTATCTGAATTGTTGACCGATAAGATATTACAAACAAAAAAACAACAAGGTTACTTTTAGTTATGGCTACAAAGTACTTAATACTTCATTAAACGCCTCCATATAATTAAATATCTGAAGCGGAACTAGCCGACTTGGCCTGCTTTGTTATGATCACAAAGTTCAGCAAAATGATAAAATGTCGTCTTTTTAAATTAGTTAACATTTACTCAATGAATTTATGGGAAAACTGCCTCACAAATAATATATGACCACTTTTTACTTATACGTATTACTATAAAAATATATATTCATTATTGTGTGCATGTCTCCTGAACTGAACTCGAATTGTATATTAACTTCTGGTCGACCTTGCCACCAGATTTTGATTAACACGAACATATTATCATAAAGTACAAAAGAAGAATAGAGTTTTAGTACCCATTTTTGCCATCTTCTATAACGTAATGAAATATAAAACATATCTTTATGTATACTAATATAATAAATAAAGATTTATATTTTTGTATGTTCGTAAGCAATAAACTCAAAAATATATTGGGCTGTATTTCACAATAGAATATATTTTATCTTGGCAGTACACGTTAAACCTTGTTGCTATTATATTTTAGAAGGCGCTGTGTGTTTTAGCCAAAACTGTGCTAATCTTAAAAAAAAAAATTATTTTTACTCAAATGGGTTATAGTCCACGTGCCAGTCAGAAATTTAACGTTGTCAATAGATCAGAATCTATTCTAATTCACAAGTCAGAACTTGCGACGGTCTGAATAGTTAACATGACACTCGCTATTTTTTGAACATAATAACACTTGATAACATTTCGTCGTCATAGATGTCCATTCTGTCTTTCTTCTTTTAATAAACCTTTTTTCTTGTTACGACTTTCCTGTTAACCTGTGCGATAGTCAAGATTTAATATTCAACGTTATTCACAATCACACATTTTAGACCATCAACATGTCCGCTACAATCCTCTAAAAGATGAGTGGATACTGGTGTCTCCGCATCGTTGCAAGAGGCCTTGGAGCGGACAAACCGAACCTCCTCCTGAACACCAATCAGATCCTGATCCTGACAATCCTTTGAAAGCAGGAGCCACCAGGGCCAATGGACAGGTCAGACCATAGTTATAAAAATTTGAGATATTTATAACATTAAAAGGTAGTTTTTTCAACGAAGTCTCGCATAACATTTCAGAGAAATCCAAATTATACTTCTACTTACGTGTTTCCGAATGATTTCCCGGCATTACTAGAGACGGTTCCGGAGCCACCGTCACCCGATCACCCACTCTTCGTCTCTACGCAGGCCAAAGGGACGTGCAGGTATATAAATATATACTTTCTTTTCCGGTTTTAATATACAAAAATTACAAATCCACTTGGTCGGTTATAAATTGTGCTTAGTAGAATCAAGCTCTTAGTTTGTGGAATGGTAGTAGGAAAATTTCTTAAAACGTCATCTTTTACTTACATTTTAGAAGTTTCATAAATGTATATTTATTCCAGGGTAATGTGTTTCCATCCAGACTCAGCAATGACTATCTCATTGATGTCAGTACAAGAGATACTTGCCGTTATTGAAGAGTAAGTTGGCTTATTTATAAGTCAGTAAGGAAGTCTACTCGTATTTTAAAGAAATACAATATTTAAATTTTAAAACTATCTGAAAATTTGAATATATTCAATTCTACGGGTATTATTATAATAACCTGTCTTACCCTAAAAATCCATTACATCTCATTAGATATCTCATTGACTTTGAACTATCAGATATTAGCGGCGACACAACGAAATATACTATGTATAGGACAACACTATAGGTACCTATAGTAAAATGTATAATTCAGAGTAGTTTTATTTTCATGGATATAAGGTTAACAAACGTACTTCGTAACTTCATGATGACATCTATATAATTTAGCTATCTATTATCAGATTTTGCTTCGTACTGTTGAAGAGCTGCATTGACACCTTTAAACATAGAAATGGTGTTGACAATACCGGCATGTATAAACATTGCTACAGCTATCCAAATAGACACTGAAATATGAATTAACTTTCCTACTTACTACTACTAACAAATTAGGTGTTTTTGTATCTATATTTTTCTTCATTTCTCTGAGGTGGGTAGCACAGCTACGTGACCTCGGCGGTCGTTATCGGTGGGTGCAAATATTCGAGAACAAAGGCGCGGTCATGGGATGTTCCAACCCTCACCCACACTGCCAGATATGGGCTTCATCCTTCCTTCCCAATGAGCCCGCAGTGAAAGACAGGTAAATCAATGCATAGATAAAGGCACGTGGGACTCGTTCTTGTCCGACTGTCCGAAATGTCCATTAATGTAAAAACAAATTTTTTATGATAATTTACTTTTAGGTCGCAAAAACAATATTTTGAGAAGTATGGTAGAGCAATGCTCGTCGACTATGTTGAACAAGAATTAATTAAGAAGGTAAAATTGTAATTATTATTAGTTAGTGAGATGTAATGTTTAATTTATACATTTGTTCAATACAAATTTAATTTCCACCCTTTTTTGAATATTTCAGGAGCGTATAGTGTTACAAAACTCAGAATGGGTGGTCGTGGTCCCATATTGGGCGGCTTGGCCTTACGAGACTCTGCTGCTGCCTCTCGAGGGCCATCCGCAACGACTCACTGACCTTACTCCGAACCAAAAACTTTCCCTAGCCGAAATAATGAAGCATCTTAACACCAAGTACGATAACTTGTTCCGTTGCAGCTTTCCTTACAGTATGGGATGGCACGGTCGGTATTGTTAAGTTAAAATATTATGTGCTGTAATATTTGTGACGTAAGACGTAATATGACT
Source organism: Pieris napi (assembly GCF_905475465.1). Lineage (NCBI taxonomy): Eukaryota > Metazoa > Arthropoda > Insecta > Lepidoptera > Pieridae > Pieris > Pieris napi. The sequence continues at coordinate 13,161,495 of NC_062242.1, forward strand.
CGACAGGAGCGCCGACGGGTGCGGCGTCGAAAGACGGTGACAGCCCCCACTGGCTCGTGCACGCCGTGTACTTACCCCCTTTGCTGCGATCTGCCACCGTGCGCAAGTTCATGGTGGGTTACGAGCTCCTGGCGCAAACGCAGCGCGACCTCACACCGGAGCAGGCCGCCTCGGCGCTAGCGAGTTGCCCGCACGACCGCCACTATACGAGTTTCCATGGCAAGGGAAACTTGCTTGGTGTGAATTAACTAAATTGTATTTAGGTGCAACGAATAAAATTGTTTAGTTTTTTTTTTTTTTTTCAATGTTCCGTACGTATCCCTATCGCAGGTATTCTAATTTAAATAATAAAACTACTCTTATTCGCAATATTGAACTATGAATCCAATTAATTATTGTGTGTTTATTTTAAAATTACTATTTTTTTGTAACTGCGATTATAAAATAAATCATAAATTAATTAAAAACAATAATAAAGCGAAGAATCAACTGTACAAAAGTATGGTTGAAGTAACTCAAGTAAGGCTGTTTAAAGAATTGGGTCGTAATGTTCTTGCCGATCAGACGCAGACGGCGCGGCGGTTGCATTCGAAACACGATGTAATCTATCTTGGCAGAAATTATGACATATGTATTAGGTATATCATCCCCGTGGGGCGAAAACTCATTATGTCCAAAATACCCATTTCGAGATAATGAGAATTAATTCTAAGTTTTGAAATATATCACGTAGAAAAACGTTATGGTTTAATGCAGGAGTTTAGATGTAATATGCATATTTTAGTAAAATACAAGGAATATAAAAATAACTAAAAACAAAAATTGAGGTAAAATAGCCTATAAGCGTACGATGGCTCCATATGAACGGTGAACCACCGCCGTACTCTCGAAATGAAACTTGAAGTGGAGTATAATTGTTCCGTGTATTGGTCGAACGTTAGTGGTCAAACAAAATTACATCACGAAGCAAGCTCATGACTAACATCCGTCCGAGACGGCTGCGTAGTACATCTATCTACTAAAGAATACAGTTAATATCTTAAACTAAGGCCTGAAACTACACGCTGGTAAAAGGACTGGCCGACCCTTCCGCTACCTGCTCACACACCGATATTTTCCTGGACCAACATCTGGCTGCAGGCTTCGTTTACCAGCTTTCTAAACTATATTGTTCGTTGCCCGTCGCACTATCCGTATATGTATAATATTATCACTGATAATAAATTCAGATTAATAGGATACGATTGTTTATTTTTGAGATGACTATACGTATCGTATTTCAATAAATTCCAACTATACCCAATGTGTGCCGAGTAGCTACCTATCACAATGAAATTTGGTTGCCATCTACAAAAACTACAGAATGGATTTTAATACAGTTTGCACCAATAGATAGTGTGATTCATTAGAAAGGTTTACATATATAATTCTCCATGGTTTTACGTTAATTGACTAAAATATAAGCCGTTGAAGAGGTCGTAGTAAATCTTCAGCGTCTTTATAAACGGCATTTAGTCAAATACTACTAAATTAATTTTGATATTGTTTGCACCAATAGATAGTGTGATTTACAAGGAAGGTTTAAATATAATTATCATTCTACATGGTTTTACGTTAATGGCAGAAATATTAGCCGTTGAAGAGGACATAAAAAATCTTTATGCGTACATAAACGGCATTTACTCAAAAACTACAAAATACAGAGAGAATTATTCACAGGAAAGGTTTAAAAATATAATTCTTCATGGATAACGTCAATTGACTGAAATATAAGTCGTTGAAGAGGTCGCAGTAAATCTTCAGCGTCTTTATAAACGGCATTTACACAAAAACTAATAAATGGTTTTTACTGTTTTTAAAACTGTTCTTACCAACTCTGTTTTCACCAATAGATAGTCGGATTTATAAAAATCATTCAAATATATAATTCTTCATTGTTGCTGCTTGCATTGTTGTTGCAAGTATGAATTAAGTATAATTTCAATATTTTAATTATTTCCTAGATTTATAAATTCCTGATTGTTAATTTTAATTTTATTCTTTCTATCTCTATATTCCCAAGGTATTTATGGAATATCTATAATAATAATAATAATCATTTATTTGCAAGATTATAGGTAGAGATTATACAAATTTTATTGTATTGTAATCAAAATTTACATTTTGTTAAAATAGGTTTAGTTTGTATCAAGTATACTAGATGGCGCTAGATGTTAAGTAAAACGCGATGACGTTAAATGGCAAACACAACATAAGAAGTCTATGCTTGTATATTACGTCTTCGACGAGGTTAGGTTAGGTTAGGTTTTTTTTTTTTTTTTTTTTTTTTTGTTGCCCCTGCCTACTTGGCCTACCTCCCCGGCAGCGACTGCTCCGGGGCCGTGGAGCTGCGAACCCACCCCTCGACATTTGCCTATCAAGGACCTTTTTAGCTTTATTTATTCATCAAAAAATTACATTCATTTACATTTGTTATTCTTACATATTATTCATTTTACATTCTGTTTCTTACATGGTTGTCTTATACATTATGTTTACTTAACATTTATTTTACTTAGTTTACTTTATTTTAATTCTTAAATTTCTAATTCACTTATTCATAGATTTACAATCGTTCTATGGTTACATATTAATTAGTCTAACATGTTTTTCATTTTACATATTGTTTATTGCATATTAGTCTTGTACATTGTTCTTACTCAACATTTATACTTCTTAGCTTATTCTATTTTAATTCTTAAATTTCCAATTCACTTGTTGATAGATTTACATTCATTTTAAGGTTTACATATTAGTTATTTTAACATGTTTTCCATTTTTTTTTTTTTTTTTTTTCTTACATATTAGTTTTATACATTATTTTATTTAACATATAATTACTGGTTTACATTATTTTAATTCTTAAGTTTCTAATTGCTTTTTTCATAGATTTATATTCGTTCTATGGGTTACATATTAATTATTCTAACATGTTATTCATTTTACATTTTGTTTCTTGCGTATTACTCTTATACATAATTTTACTCAACATTTACTTCTTAGTCTACTTTATTTTAATTCTTAAGATCCTAGTTCGCTTATTCATAGATTTACATTCATTCTATGGTTTACATAATAGTTATTTTAACATGTTTTTTATTTTACATTTTGTCTCTTACATGTTAGTTTTGAACATTATTTTACTTAACATTTATACTTGTTAGTTTGCTTTATTTTATTTATTAGTTTTTAATTCTCTTATATTGCGTTTTTGATTTACTTCACATGAAGCTATTCGTTAGTGATTTTATACATTACTTACTTAGAGCTTTGCGTTTATTGGTTTACTTTATTTTAATTCTTACTTTTTCTAACACTTATATTCATGTTTTTATTTTTAATTTATGTATATGTTAATAGTTTGTGCACATTATAATTTTACGTTTATTTCAGAGTTTACTTTTGATAATACTTCTGTTTAATTACAGTTTTATATTTTGGTTATTTTGTATTAATTACATATTTTGGGTACAGTGTTTTTAGATTTTTGTTGTATCCTTACTATTATTTTGTTTGTCAATAGTTTGAGCGCCATTAAATCGTCTCGTCCGATCCAGAATCCGCTCACAAAAATTTTCCAAGGCCAATCTGTGCCCCGCAAGGATATCGGGCAGCACATTACGCGCTATCCGCATTCCCGCGGTCTGCTCCAGATTGTGTCTTTGTATGGTGAATATGGGGCACTCTGTTAGGAGATGCTCCACCGTTTGTAACGCGTTTTCGTCGCATTCACATGCGGGACTTGGTTTTATTTTAAAACGGTGGAGGTATTCCGCGAAGGCTCCATGCCCTGTTAATATTTGAGTCATTATAGGATTAAATCCTTTGGATCTTACAATTCTGTACGCGGTCTCCGGGTCGGGCAAGAACATCCTAGTTGTCGCCCCGGTTGTTTCATTGGACTGTTTCGTGACCCATTTTTGCACCGTGTTTTCGCGTATTAACTTTTTAACGTATGATATCGGGCAGCGGTCGTAGACCGGTTTCTGCTTTGCGCCTGTGGCTTCTTTGGCCAACTGGTCCGCTCTTTCGTTCCCCCTCCTCCCCGCGTGTGCTTTAACCCAGAAAAGTTTGATGTTCTTTTCTGAGTGTTGGATAAGAAGTTCGCGAATCTCGGTGACAAGGGGATCGAAAGAGCGTCCCCCCACAACCGCATCCAACGCAGACCTTGAGTCACTATAAATGAGGACCTCAGTTTCCTTCCGCTGCACCGCTAGTTGCGCCGCTCTTTTTAACGCCATCAACTCTGCTTGGTACACAGTGCAAAAATGTGCCAGATGCAGCTTTTGGCTCTTTATTTCAATGTCTCCTTTCCAAAGGGAGATCGCAGCACCCACCCCTTCTTCCGTCTTGCTACCATCCGTATATATTTGTAGACTACTACCGTTTATTGTAAGTTCTTCATTGGACAGGATAACATATTCCAATGCTGCCGTTGCCGGATGGGAAGTTTTGCAGAAAGGTGTTTTTATTTCCACCTCGGCTCCTTTCAGGTGCTCGCAGGCCGTGTACCCCTTTTTAATTTCATATAAGGTTTTGTTTTCGTGTGCTCTTAGGTCTAGGGGGAGCAAACCTGACAGCACTCTGAGGGAGCTGAGTGGAGTTGTTCTGTATGCCCTACATATTTTGATGGCAAAGCTTCTCTGTACCGTATCTAGTTTTTTAATAATGTATGCCTTATTCGCCGCGTCTGCCCATGCATTAGCCGCGTAGAGGACAATGGGCTCGACTACAGCCGTATATATTATTTTAATAATTTCCGGACTGAGTCCCCAGCTCACCCTAGCTGCCTTGGATACCTGTTTGTAGAGGCCGATGGCTTTATTGCAAGCTGCGTTAATATGATCGCTAAAGGTGATCTTATGGTCTATTGTCAAGCCCAATATCTTCACGCTGTTCGACATATGTATTGGTGTGCCGCCCATGTTGAGTCGTGGTGTGTCATATTTAAGTTTATTTGTCATGAGCATCGCCTTGGTTTTTGCGGGGGCGAATCTTAATTTGTTTTTGTGTCCCCACTCGCAAATCTGCGTGAGTGCGTCGTTTGCTAATTTCTCTATTTCCAGCGCCGTGTTGGACTCGAACAGGAGGACCACGTCATCCGCGAAGGCCTGCGCATACACTCCGGCTCTCTCTAATGTTTGTAGCAGTGGGTCCAACAGCAGATTCCACAGGGTGGGTCCGCTGATGGATCCTTGTACGCAGCCTTTGTTTGTTGGTCTGGCCGCTACGGCTCCTCCGTAGACGACGCGGACCTCCCTGTCGCCGAGATAGTTGCGTACTAGTAGTGCCAGGTTTGGTGGACAACGCTCTTCAGTAAGTCTCACACAAATGGCCGGCCACCAGGCGTTATCAAAGGCACCCTCTATGTCCAGTGATATTAGTGTTATTAGTTTTTTATTACTTAGGCCTAACTTGATTTTTCTCATAAGGGTATAGAGGGCGTCCTCGATACCACGCTGTGGCATGAATCCATATTGCTTGAGGGAGAGACGGGGTTAGGTTAGGTTAGGTTAGGTTAGGTTAGGTTAGGTTAGGTTAGGTTAGGTTAGGTTAGGTTAGGTTAGGTTAGGTTAGGTTAGGTTAGGTTAGGTTAGGTTAGGTTAGGTTAGGTTAGGTTAGGTTAGGTTAGGTTAGGTTAGGTTAGGTTAGGTTAGGTTAGGTTAGGTTAGGTTAGGTTAGGTTAGGTTAGGTTAGGTAAGGTTAGGTTAGGTTAGGTTAGGTTAGGTTAGGTTTTTTTTTTTTTTTTTTTTTTTTTTATGCACCTAATAGGCCTACCTTCCCCGGCTACTTTATCGCACAGGGTCGTTGTCTAAGCTACACTTCCATCATTTCTATCATCCTTCCTCTAAATAATTGACAACACAGCTTTATTTTTTATTAGGTTTTACACATATAAGTATCACGGTTTCATTTACATTTTTTATTCCTACTTCTTTCTCTTTCCTTACTATCTATTTATCTTTATATTTATATCACAGTCAGTCTTTTATTTTCCCATTTTTATCTATTTCCTTACAATATTTATTGTCTACACATACCAATCACGAGACGTGGCCCGCGAGGCGGGCGGCTTTCACTTCTCCGTGAGTATCCTCATAATACCCATTAGCAAGTGGGCGCCGGCCGCCTCGCGGTCCCCGCCCCGGCTTTACTCTCATTGAACTTAGCTGTTCTTTTAGTAATTTTAAGGCAAAAATCCTCCAGGTGCGCTCTGTTACAGGCTAGCATGTCGGGCAGTCCCTGGAGACTAAGCGACATGCCTGTCATCTGTTCCAGGTCGCACCTGGAGGAGGCAAAAATGGGGCACTCCAGAAGTAGGTGTGGGATGGATTGTTCCACCCCACTCTCGCATTCACATTCTCCACTTTCCTTCAGCCTGAAACGGCACAGGTACTCGGCAAAGGGCCCATGGCCTGTGAGGACCTGTGCCATCTCAGGACTAAATCTTTTCTTCCTTATTAGTTTATGTGCCGCTGTGACGTTTGTAAGGAACAGTTTTGTGGTTCCTCCTGTCATTCCTTCTTTGTACCGTCGGTCCCATTCCTCAATTGTCTTCCTTCTAATCTCTTTCCTTATGTATGACAGCGGGTACTCTACGTGAGCTGCTCTGACCTTCGAGGTCTCCGCCGCGGCTCTCGCAAGTTCGTCCGCCCTCTCATTCCCCTCCGTGCCGACGTGCGCTTTCACCCAGTGGAGTCTTATGTTTTGGCCCTTTTTTCGGCTCTCCACCAGGTGTCTGCGGATCTCGACTACTCGGGGGTTTCGAGAGCGCCCGCCCGCAATCGCCTCGAGCGAAGACCGCGAGTCGCTGCAGATATTCACGTCAGTACCCACTGTCATCGCCTCCCTTACTGCACCAACGAGAGCTGCCAGCTCTGCTTGGTATACGGTGCAGTAAGGGGCCATCTTTATCTTCTTCCATTTCTTTTCACTTCCACTCTCCCATTTGGACCAGGCGGCACCTACTCCTTTGTCCGTCTTACTTCCGTCTGTGTATATAGCCGTAGTGCTGTCATTTTGTATTAGGCCAGGGTCAGTTGTGATGGCGAAGCTTATCTCCGGTTTTTCCGCGGGATGGGGTTGTTCTAAAGCAGGTACGGCTCGCTCAATCCGGTCTCCTTCGCGTATGAACGGAGACGACCCCCTTCTGGCCTCAAACATCGCGGAGGCTTCTTCCACCCTGAGGTCGAGGGGCAGTATCCCCGCCAATAGCGTCGCGGAATTTAGCGATGCCGTCCTGTAGGTCTTTGCTATTTTCTGTGCAAAAGCCCTCTGCACCGTCTCCAGTTTTTTCTTCGTGCACAGTTTCTTAACTGTCGGTGCCCAGGCTGCCGACGCGTACGTAACTATCGGCTCTATGACGGCTTGGTATACCTGGTGTACCATGTCTCCCGTCATTCCCCATTCCAGCTTCGCCATTCTAGCTACTTTTTTATGAATATCCGCCGCTTTTCTTGTGACATTTTGCACATGCTTGTTAAACGTTAGCCCTTCGTCTATAGTCAGCCCCAGTAATTTAATTTCCTTCTCTAATGCTATATCCTGTCCATTCATTCTTATTCTTGGGGTATCGAACTTCAATCTTCGCGTCAGGACCATTGCTTTGGTTTTTTGTGGCGCGAAGTTGAGCTTGTTCTCGATACCCCACTTCCTCACATACTCGAGGGCAACGTTCGCTCGGTTTTCGATGGAGTGCGTGTCCGTTCCGCTGAACATCAGCACAACATCGTCTGCGAAAGCCTGTGCATATGTCCCATCTTCTTCTAGTTCGACCAGTAGTGGGTCGAGCAAGATGTTCCAGAAGGTGGGGCCGCTAATCGAGCCCTGAATGCATCCCTTTTCAGGTTGCCTCACACTCTCTCTGTTTGCGTAGCGGACCACCACCTTCCTGCCTTTGAAGTAGTCTTCCACTACCAGCCTTAGTTGCTTGGGACAGTCTTTCTTTGCTAGTTGGTACTTGATTGCCGGCCACCATGCGTTGTCGAAAGCCCCCTCGATATCTAGCGACACCATCAGCACTATTTCCTTGTTTTTAATGTGGCTCCTCGCTTTTGTCAAGATATCGTAGAGGGCATCCTCCGTGCTCTTTCCTGGCATGAATCCATACTGCCTCCTGCTCATCCTGGGGAGTAGGCTATGTCTTATTCTATTTATGATCACCTTTTCTAGGATCTTCCCCATGACTGGCAATAGGCCTATTGGACGGTAGGATTTGGCGGCCGCGTAATCCTCCTTTCCTGGCTTCCTCAGTACCACTATCGTGCATTCCTTCCATAGATCAGGGAAGCATCCCACTTCGAGGCATTTATTGAAGATGGCCAAGGGAACCTCCGGGTTCGCCGAGATAGCTGCGCAGCAGATATCCGCAGTGAGTCCGTCAGCCCCCGGGGCCTTCCTCGGTTTGAAGCTTCTAGCAGTGCTGATGAGCTCCGCCATTGTGATTGGCACTTCATCAGCACTACTTCCCTGCAAGCTGCTGGTCATTTCCTCAACCGTTTTCCTCATTCTTTGATGGATGTCATCATCCATCTCACAATTATCAGGCGGGAAGAATTTCTGTGCCAGCAGCTGCACCGATTCTTCGGAGTTCAGTGAAATGCCCTTCTCTATTAGCGTGGTGTCTTCCCTGATCCCTTCCGCCTTTCTTATTATTTTATATATTCTGTCCCATAAGCTTTCCCCTTCTTGCTTCGTGCAGAGTTTTTTCCACCCTTCCTTTTGAGCCCTTTCGATCTCTTCTTCATAGGTCTTTTTTGCCTCCAGGTAGGCGTTTACTACAAACTCTCTCCTCCTGGGAGCTGCGTATGAGATCCTTTTCTTTTTTCTTGTCATATCCTTTTTTAGGGCCTCTATTTCCTTGTTCCACCAGGGTGGATCGAAGCTTTTCTTCCTTTGTTTCACTTTGGGGATATGTTTTTCGGCGGCTTTTATTATTAATTTCGTATATTCCATTGCTATGTTATTGACCCTGGCCTTGGTGTCCATTTCTTTTATTTTTCCTATGTCCAGTCCTAAATGTGTCAATTCCATGTTTACTTTATCTCTGAACTCCTCCCAGTCTGCGTTTTTCGTGTTGTATTTGCGGGTCGTCTTCGGTAGATTGAGCGTTTGGGGTTTTTGAAGGGCTGTAGTCATAAAAATTGTGTTGTGGTCAGAGCTAGTGATGGAAGTATCAACCCACCATCTCGTTACCTTACTGAGGAGGGCCGTTGTGCATACTGTGATATCTACTGCACTCGTGTATCTACGGCCCCCTCTTACGGTGTCGAAGGTGGGTGTGTTGCCACAATTTAGGATGCTCAGCCCTTCTTCGTCAAGGAACCCTCGTAATTCCTTTCCTCGTGTGTCTTCGTTTCGGCTCCCCCACCATTCACTCCATGCGTTCACGTCCCCTCCAATCAATACCATCTTGGTTTTAAGTTTTTTCGTGAAGCTTCCTAGTTGTTCGAGGTATGGTTCGATGGGTTCATCGCCTTCGAAGTACACTGAAACTACCCCTATTTCCCACTGGTCCGTTCTCAGGACGGCAGCCACTATGTTTTCCGTGATAAGTGACTTGTCTTGAAAGACTTCTATGTGTTCGTCGAAAACAAGTATCGCCGCCTTCACCGGTTTCTCTCCAGTGGGTACGCACTGCACTACTCTGTACATAGGGCTTTCTGCCATCTGTTTACTGGCCCCTATGTACGGTTCCTGGAGTAGTGCTATTTTCACGTTTCTACCGCCCGCTTCTTTTATAAACTCCTGGATCGCGATTCTCTTTTTTCTAAGGTTCGCTTGTGCCAGGAGAAAGCCGGTAATATTGTTGGTGCCCTCGGCTTTTTTAACAATACGCGTAGCTTAGCCTCGCCGCCTTGTCCCACCCCTGCCGGGTTGGACAGCTCTGGCTGAAGGCCCCGTGCTCCGCGTTTCTTCCCTTCGTGTCTTTGCAGTTTATGCAGCTGGGAGGCTTTCCATCCTTGTGGATCTGGCAATCCGCCCTCATATGGGCTCCTCCACAGTGGCTGCACACCTCGGTCTCCTTTTTACAGTGTCTTCGGGTATGTCCGTACCCCAGACACATGGTACATTGGACCAGAGGGGATTGGTCCTCCACCCAAACCCTCTGCAGGTCCACGTGTATCCTGCCAGCCAATGTTAGAGCTTGCCAGAGTTTAGGCGTGACCTGTAGGACCACGTGGCTCTCCAGAGGGTTCCTTGCCTTTCTCCTGTACTTTTCTGTTATATCTAGGTCCCGTTCCTCCAGGTGTGCAGTCACATTTCTGTTTTGGTTTTTGATGGCCCGGGTAATGTCTTCTGTCGTGTTGCAGGATAGGAGATTTTTAATTTTTATTAGTGGGTTTTTATTTAAGGTGTCCTTCACCATCATTTCTTCCCCTAATTTTTCTTTGATTTTATTCCTTTCCTCCTCCGTCCTGCATCCCACTACGACCTTTCCGTCCCTGGCTCTTCTTATTTTTGCTACCTGCCAGCCTTCTTCCTTAGCATTTAACAGATGCCGGATGTTCTGCATCGTGTCCTCTGCCGTGTCTGTCGCACTCTTAGGCGCCACAACGACAGAGTGCAGCGTAGGTTTCTGTCCTCCCGGGCCTTCTTTTCGGTTTTGGCCCTGACCGAGATTTTCCTTCGTTGCTTCTGCATACGACCTCATTTTCCTTTCCCAGATGTTATGTCTTTCTATTTCTCTCTTTTCTTTTTCCTCCAACTCTTTCCTAATCTCGGTCAGGATGCTTTCATTTTTCTGTTTTGCCAGATCCTCCATATTTTTTCTAAATTTTTCCAATTTCTTGTTTTCCATTTCCATTCTTTCTATTTGTTTGTGTAGCTTTTCGTTTATATCTATTTTTGCGTCATTTTCCTGTTTCGGTGTTTGTTGTTGTGGGTTCCTCTGTATCTCCTCTTCGGCCTCTTTGACTATCTGGTACAGCCGCTTGACAGCTGACTGTACCCCTGTTTTAATATCCGTTTTTATGTTCCTGGACTCCGCCAGGTGCGCCATTGCCTTCAGATAGCAGTTTTTGGCTTCTTTTTCCCTGGCCAGAGCGGGAGCAGGAGACTTACCTCCTCCACCCGCCCCGGTCAGGGAAGCCTCTTTTGCCACCTTTGGGGCCTGGCTAGAGGCCTCCTCCCACTTATCGATGCTGCGCCTGATGGCAGGCGCCGATGACTGACTTTTCGGTGGAGTACGTAGACCCAGCATTTTGCCTATTAGGAATTGTCAGTGGTAAAATTTAAATTCAATTTGAGTACTTAGTCTAAGGTCTACCCCCAATAGGGTGGTAGCCGTGTCAATAATATATTATTTAAATACAATAATTTAAATTATCCAATAAAACTTATTCTAGGGTCTACTCCCAATAGGGTAGTAGCCGTGTCAGTAAAATATTATTTATATACAAAATTCAAATCTACAATAAAACTTATTTTAGGGTCTACTCCCAATAGGGTAGTAGCCTTGTCAATAAAATATTTTTATATACAAAATTTAAATCTACACTAAACTTATTTTAGGGTCTACTCCCAATAGGGTAGTAGCCGTGTCAATATAATATTATTATTATACAATTTTTGAAATATACAATAAAACTTATTCTAGGGTCTACTCCCAATAGGGTAGTAGCCGTGTCAGTAATTATTATTTATATACAATTTAAATATACAGTAAAACTTATTTTAGGGTCTACTCCCAATAGGGTAGTAACCGTCAATTAAAACTTAGCCTACTTTCTTATCTAACTTAAAACTAGTGTCTTTTCCCAAAAGGGAAAAGGCAGTCAATAAATCTATATGTTTCAGGTCCTCGGGAAGGGCTGGTATAATTTAGAAATAAATATATACGCGCGCTGGACCGTCCGCCCTAGTCGACGATGTGTGTGTGTGTGTATAAGTGTGGTGGTTGTCAGGTGACTCCCCTCTTTGAGTGGAGTCAAATGAGCCGTCACACTTAGTGTTTATGGTGTTTTGTGTGTGTGTGTGTGTGTGTAAGTCACTTGTGTGTGTGTGTAGTTAGGTGCGGTAGCTATAAAAAGACTCCCCTCTTTGAGTGGAGTCGTTTGAGCCGTCGCACCTGTATGTTTTTATTTTGACGGGTGGTCAGGCGGACGTGTCCGTGGGTTAGGTGCGTTTTTTGTATATTTATATTCCCCTAATTTGTCCAAACTTGCTAAGTATACGTATACTACGTATACAAGTCCGCTGCCAAAATTGCCGAAAAACGCACCGTTTTCGAGTTATTAACTGCCAAAAGATTTTAATATTTCAAAAGTTTTAGAATTTTTTAATAAATTTAATAAATTTTGAAAATTTGGAATTTAAAAATTTTGAATTTCGATCCTGGTAGGGGCGGGCCAGGCGGACAAATCCAATATATTAATATATATTAATATATTGATCTGCCCTTAAAAACGCGAAAAAACCAACCGTTCCCGAGATATTTGTGTTTTCTTCCTGATTTCTTCCCGTCGCTGCAGCTCCGCTCGGGTTGGTCCGATCTTCTGGTTCGAACCGTCGTTAAGTTCAGCTCGCAGAGGGCTATCCAACGACGTATCGCACCTTTCCAGAAAATTCGGATTTCGCCGACCACGTGCCACGTGGTTTTTGGGTTTTTATGTCGTAACTTTTTTATTTTTGATGGTAAAAATCCTTGCGACCCTTCAACAGACGCGTCTTCGTGAGTTCTATCGAGTGACGTTATTTAAATTGGGGGTCACCGCTTTAGTTTTTAAGTTTTTGAGCTTTAAGTTGTTTTTTATTAGGTTATTTTTGGTTTTTCAGTTATATAATTTTTTCCCCAAGGCATATATTTTGGAAAAATATGTCAATCGACTCGACTCGATGAGCCGCGTCTTTTGGTGTATAGCACTTGTGGGGGACGGCTCTGATTCTCCGACCAGTGGTCACGCCCCTTTTTTATTTTATTTAAATTTCTCAAAAACCTTTATCCGTAAAAATCCAAGATTGGTGTCAAAAGATGCGGCTTAGCAAGGCGCATCCAGCGATGCGAAGAACAGCACAGGTCACCGATCAAATACGTGCGTCGCACTCACTTTTGTCACTGTTTTTTCACTTTTTTGTTGTTTTTTGAACTTTTTAGTCACTTATATTCAAATGATGCGATAAAATGATGTATCGCGATGTTTATTTCGCGACAAAAATCCTATTTTTGGGATTTTTAGTTTGCGGAGCTAAACGGTTTTGCTGCTTACGCGACGGCGGTTCGACTGCGACTGGGTTAGGTTAGGTTAGGTTAGGTTAGGTTAGGTTAGGTTAGGTTAGGTTAGGTTAGGTTAGGTTAGGTTAGGTTAGGTTAGGTTAGGTTAGGTTAGGTTAGGTTAGGTTAGGTTAGGTTAGGTTAGGTTTTTTTTTTTTTTTTTTTTTTTTTTTTTTTTCCTTTTAATTGTTAGTAGGCCTACCATCCCCGGCGACTAACGCCCCGGGGCCGAGGAAGCTAAGCTAAAGTACAGCTTGAAGTCTTTATTGATGTAAAAACAAATATATACATTGGGCGTGAATTAGGTGGTCGAGGGTTGGTTTTGCTATTTGATACAATTCTTTTCCCTCAACCACCTGAACAGAGTCCGCGTCTTAAAACTAGTAATTATATAAAGTGAAAGTAAACATTTTTATAAATTATTTGTACTTAAGTAAGTAGGTTATTACAAAAAAAAAAATGTTTTACTATTAAACTAAATAAATTGTGTTTATAATTATTCCAGTATTAAGAATTGAACGCGGGTCGGTTGATGAGGGTTGGTTCTGCTATTAGATACAATAACCTTCCCTCAGCCGCCCAATTTAAGTCCGCCTCTTAATACCAGCACATATTGAACAAAGAAAACAGTTTAATCTATTCATCTTCGTTAGGCAATGCAAAACTTAATTTAAGCAGAGATATGCTTTAGTAATTGCGCTTATAAATAGCTATGCAGGTGTTAGAGTAGGACACGGGTAGGTTGTTGAGGGTCGGTTCTGCTATTAGATACAATAACCGACCCTCAGCCGCCCGGTTTAAGCCCGCTAGTTAACACCAACATTTAGTATTACACAAAGAAAAGTTTAACATTATTAAACATAAAGAATAAAGAAAAAATAAAAAGTTTTACATTTACTTTTACAGTTGATACAAAGCTAAATTTGAACAAAGATGAATTATGATTAATTGCGCTTATAATTATGCAAGTGTTTAGCGTTGGACACGGGAAGGTTGTTGAGGGCCGGATCTGCTATTAGATACAATAACCGACCCTCAGCCGCCCGGTTTAAGCCCGCTACTTAACACCAACATTTAGTATTACACAAAGAAAAGTTTAACATTATTAAACATAAAGAAAAAATAAAAAGTTTTACATTTACTTTTACAGTTGATACAAAGCTAAATTTGAACAAAGATGAATTATGATTAATTGCGCTTATAATTATGCAAGTGTTTAGCGTAGGACACGGGAAGGTTGTTGAGGGCCGGATCTGCTATTAGATACAATAACCGACCCTCAGCCGCCCGGTTTAAGCCCGCTACTTAACACCAACATTTAGTATTACACAAAGAAAAGTTTAACATTATTAAACATAAAGAATAAAGAAAAAATAAAAAGTTTTACATTTACTTTTACAGTTGATACAAAGCTAAATTTGAACAAAGATGAATTATGATTAATTGCGCTTATAATTATGCAAGTGTTTAGCGTTGGACACGGGAAGGTTGTTGAGGGCCGGATCTGCTATTAGATACAATAACCGACCCTCAGCCGCCCGGTTTAAGTCCGCTACTTATCACCAACATTAATATTACACAGAGAAAAGTTTTATATTTTTAGGCATAAGAAAGTTCTACATTTACCCATACCGTTGATATAATGCTAAATTTAAGCAAGGATGAGCTATAATTAATTGGGCTGATAATTATGCAGGTGTTTAGAGTTGGACACGGGTAGGTTGTTGAGGGTCGATTCTGCTATAGGATACAATAACCGACCCTCAGCCTCCCAGTTTAAGCCCTCTTCTTAACACAAGCCTTTAATATTACACAGAAAAGTTTTACATTATTAAACATAGGAAAGTTTTATATTTACAGTTAATACAAGGTTAAATTTAATCAGAGATAAGCTATAGTGAATTGTGCATGTATATATTAAACCTAGTAGTGAAATAAACCGTAACTAGTTACAGATCGAGACTAAAATGATCTGTAACTAGTTATACAAATGGTATTAGTCGTACAGTGAAATAGAGTTGAGATTATAGTAAAATAAAAATATACAATGAAATAGAATTGAACTTATAGTAAAATTAGAATCGAGTCAATTTGTTTAGTACAAATGGTATTAATGCAGTAAAGTAGGAATTAAATTTATTGTTTAATGAAAAATAAAATGAATAAAATTGAGATTATAGTCTAACATAGGTTAGTAGTAGTTGATAATTGAATCGAAGTTAAATAGTATAGTTAAGATAGTGGGTATTATAGTTGTAAAAAGTGTAAAAGGTGATAGATGAATAGAGGTACCTTTATACATTTTTGTATTTTTGTAGGGGTGAGGGTGGATTATTTGCAAATTAATTATTGATTGAGAATGTAAAATATAAAATATCATTGTAAGCTTTGATAGAGCACACAAGGTTGGGAAGGGTTGTGTTGTTTAATAAGGGGTAAGGATTGTGGATGTTTTTGTGTTTTTGTGTGGATAGGTGCCCTAGAGGAGGTGCAGCGTGTAAAGGTCGTCGTGAATTTAATCGTTTTTAGTTTGTAAGAGGTTTTGTGTAGGCAGACAAATGCCCCAGTGAAAGTGCTGCGCGTTGAGGTCGCTGTTAATGTGAGTGTTTAATTCAATGTGTAATTGTGTTGTTTAATATGAAATTAGTGTTTTGTGCATGTTTTAAATGTAGTTAATTTTTGCCTCAACGCGGGCCCGCATGGCTGTAACTTTGGGGCACTTGTCTGAGTCGGCGCGGTGTAGGGTGCCAGTGTTGGTGTTAAATTGTTTGTTGTGTTCGGCGCAGTTGGTGCAGTTGTGTACTTCGGCCTTGCACTCCGCAGTAGGGTGGTGAGCGGAGCATTTGGCGCATGTGGGTGTGGTATTGGGGCAGCGGCTCTTTGTGTGTCCGAAATTTAGGCAGTTTTGACACTGCCTAAATGGTGAGAAGTTGTCGCTGTGGACCCGCTGCATCCCTATGTTAACTCTGCCTAGGTCGGCGAACGCCTTCCAAGCAGAGGGTGTAGTGCTTAGAACCGCGTTGTACAGTGTAGTGTTTCTGTTATTAGCAATGAATTTTACAGTGAATGTGTGCTTAGCTAGTGTGGTGTTCTGGTCTTTTATTGTTTTAATGAGTTCGAATTCGGGAATCGTTTTCTTTATGCCTTTTAGTATAATCATTGGGTCTATGCGCTTTTCCTCTTGGGTGTTTATTTTTGTGTTTTTTTGTAGTCGTGTGAGCGTGTGTAGTTTATGCTCTTCTCTTTCGAAAACGAGTTTTATCTTGTGTTTAGATAGCGGGGTGACCTTTAAGGGGGCGTATCCGCCCTCTCTGAAATTGACTGTTCTACTGATTTGTGTGAGTATTTGTTCTGCTGTGTCGAGACCCTCTCCAGACACGATGATGGAAGGCCCTGCAGGGGGTTTGGGGGTGGCGGCGGCCTTAGCGTAGGATTGATGAATATTACGCGGGTCCGCCGACACTGGTTGTATCTCCGACGGCGCGGGTTTAGGGGATTCCTTTAGAACCCTGGTGTGTTCCTGCAAGGCCTTATTCGATTCATCGAGTAACCGAGAGTGGGCCTCGAGTTTGTCTAACAGTTGTTGTTGTGTGGTGTCTTTAGTTGGTGTAACTGTTGTATTGGTGGCCTGTGTCGTGAGGGGTTTGGGAGGGGAGGGGGTGGAGGGGTCGAGCATGGCGATGACTCCAAAGAGGCCGTTTATTGCCTCTGTGATCGAGGTTTTGAGATCACCCTTTAGGTTGCGGGAGGCTACTACTGCGTCCAAGCCTTTCTTTCTATAGTCTCTCGCCATCTCTATGTATGTAGACTCCGCAGGGGGAGCTGAACGGGCGAAGGACGGGCTCAGGGTGTCCACTAGGGACCGCCTGGCAGCTGCTGTGGTCGTGTGAGGTGACAGAATGTCGGATTTGGATGATTTGGGAGGGGTTCTGGGTAACATGTCTGCGAAGGGGGGTGAGGGGGGGCTGAAATATGGACAGGTGTGTTCACCTCTTCGAGCTGAGTCGTTTGATACCCAACTCGAGGGGGTGGGGGTGGGGGGGAAGATTTTGTCGCGGTGGGGGGTAAAAACCTATATTGTGGGGTGGAGGGGGGTTTGTGAGAGGAACAATGTACACTATCAAATAGAACTCGCCGAGCCGGTTTAAATAAGCCCAAGCTCGATGGGTTTAAGATAAAAATTTGAAAATGTTAAAAATTTATAATTATGGGGCTGGTAATCCACCCTACCTTGTGTTAAGGACCAGGATTGCTCGCCAGCTGTTGCTCGTAATGTAGTGGTGATAGGTGTTTTCTGGCTGCCCCCGGAGAGGACAAGTTGTTGGTGTTGGAGCAGGAGCTGTTCCAGCTGGTCGCCTGATGACTTGGTGTCCAGTTGGGCAGGTGAAAAAGTGTGATGTGCGGTTTGGAACTAATCCGATGGAATCTTGTGCGGGCTATAAGATGGTGGTAGATTCCGATTTTTCGGAGGTGTGGATCCCCTGGAAACCCTGGATTCCAAGCTATTCCTGGTCGTGATTCCTGAATTACTGGGCGAATATTGATGATATTGGTGTCAGTCGGTAGGTTATTTCCTGTACTTTGTCTTTATCGTAATTTGGATTTGATGTTCTGATGTTTGGGGGTGGTTAACCTCAAAAAACGGTTTTCCCTTGGTCCGAGAGGATATTTCTGTTCCGATTTTGTAGTGAGATATGTCAAAAGATACCTTTCCGTCTAGCGCATCTTATAGACATATTAAATTAATTGTGTGTTGTGGGGCCGCTTGCTGGTGGGGAAAATCCTTATTTTTGGTGTTTTTTGCCTCTAGAAAATTATTCCTTGGGTCCAAAATTATAAACTGGGTATCAGGCGATAGCCCTCAATTAGGACTATCGTTTTAAGCTATAATAAGTAACTGTCACAGATCTAAATAAAAAGTTGTTAACCTTTTTCTGCGGTTTTGTCCGTGAAATCCTCAGTTATGGACCCTTATCGACCAAATTTGGGTCGAAATGTCCGTCTTAATGCACTCTATTCAACTACACCACAAAAACAATTTTTTAATAACTGAAACTATTTTTAAAAGTCAAAAAACCGAAAAATTTACTGTTTTTTGTGAAAATCTATTGATATGTAACACTTTATTCAACACTTAAGAAAAACCACTGTTATTATTTTTGCAAACTTTTTTGAGGCGCGGAGCGACGTGAGTTCGACCGTTTCGGGTGGCGTTTGGACGCGGACTGGTTAGGTTAGGTTAGGTTAGGTTAGGTTAGGTTAGGTTAGGTTAGGTTAGGTTAGGTTAGGTTAGGTTAGGTTAGGTTAGGTTAGGTTAGGTTTTTTCTGTCCTTCAGGGGAATTTAAGGCGCTCCGCTGCGGCTCAGGACTTGTTCCTGCAGTCGATGGCGGAGTGGGGGGTGATGGCGGCCGTTGTTACTGAGCCCTACTATGTGTCGCGACAGAGCTCATGGGTGGGGGACCTTCGAGGTGATGCGGCTGTGATTGCTCGGCCGCATGGACCTCCTCTCTCTCTAAGAGAGAGAGGTTCTGGGTTTGTTCTGGCTGATTGGGGGGAATGGACGGTCGTCGGAGCGTATTTTTCCCCCAATGAGCGTCTGAGCCATTTCGAGGGTTTCCTTGATGCCATGGGCCTGGCCATACGGGGGGCTCTTCCGCGGCCCCTTATCCTCATGGGAGACCTTAATGCGAGGTCTCCCACCTGGGGTGACAGGGTGTCGTGTCGGAGGGGCCCGGTTCTGGAGGAGTGGGCGGCGGAGTTGGGCCTCGTATTCTTAAACGAGGGAACGGAGCCCACCTGTGTCCGCCCACAGGGCAGTTCAAGGGTGGATGTGACCCTTGCTTCTGCGGCGGCGGCCTGGGTAACGACGGCATGGACTGTGCTGGACGGAGTGGAGACCCTATCGGATCATCGTTATATCCAGATGTGGGTCTCCACTTCGATGAGGTGGGATGTCCGGGGGCAGACTCGGATGAGATTTCCTCGCTGGTCCATAGGCCGACTGGACCGTCAGATTGCGCAGGAGGTGGCAATTGTCGAGGGGTGGTGTGCGCCCACTGGTGTTCTGGATGTAGATGAAGGAGCTGGCAGACTGAGCCTAAGTCTCCGAAGGGTGTCGGATGCGGCAATGCCCAAATGGAGGCCGCCGAAGGGGAGGAGAGCGGTCTACTGGTGGACATCGGAGATTGGCAATCTCCGAGGCGCATGTGGTGAGGCCAGAAGGGCCTACTACAGGAGCCGCCGGAGGAGGGGAGATAGCCCCAATGTCACGGAGGGCCTTCGGTTGATCTATAATGATCGCAAGAAGGCTCTCCAGGGGGCTATCTGTGAGGCAAAGGAAGGGACTCATCAGGAGATGCTTCGGGGGTTGAATGATGATCCATGGGGGCGCCCCTACCGATCGGCTCGTAAGAGGCTGAAAGGTACGGGGATGCCTCTCGTGGAGAGTCTGGAACCGACCTTCCTGAAGCGGGTGGTGGCGGATCTGTTTCCTTTGCCTTCTGACACTATCCCTCTGAATATGGCGGCGTCTGTGGGGGATGTGGCGGGCGGAGAGGAAGGGATAGCTCCGGAAGTCTCTGATATAGAGATGGAGGCTATCCTTACCCGTCTCAAAGCCCGCAAGAAAGCACCTGGCCCGGATGGTGTGCATGCGCGTGTCCTGGCAGTAGTCCTCCCTCATATGGAGGTCTCCGTCCGGGAGTTGTACACCGCGTGTTTGCGCGGTGGACGGTTCCCGGTGGCTTGGAAGACGGGACGACTGTGTCTCGTGCGGAAGGAGGACCGCCCGGCGGACAGTTCGGCGGCTTACCGCCCTATTGTCCTTTTGGACGAGGCGGGCAAGGCGCTGGAGTGGGTCGTGGCGTCTCGGTTGTGCCGGCACCTCTCTGTTGAGGGGCCGGATCTGAGCGAGGCACAGTACGGCTTTCGGGCGGGTCGGTCGACGCTAGATGCTCTTCGGGACCTGAGGTCTCACACCGGTGGGGTGGTTAGCGGGGGTGGAAGGGCATTGGCAGTATCATTAGATATTGCCAATGCCTTCAATAGTCTCCCTTTTGGCGTGGTTGGAGAGGCCCTTGAATTTTTTGAGGTCCCTCTGTATCTGCGCCGGATAGTGGGGGACTATTTTGCGGAGAGACGGATCGTGTACTCCAATAGAGAGGGCACGGTCTGTTACCACCCTGTGCGGTGTGGGGTACCTCAAGGCTCGGTCCTAGGGCCACTCCTGTGGGACATGGCCTACGATTGGGTATTGCGGGGCGCGCTTCTGCCAGGATTGCGCGTCTTCTGCTATGCAGACGATACCCTCGTAGTGGCCAGTGGGGCAAGCTATGGGGAGGTGGCTCGACTTGCAACGGTTGGCACCTCCCTTACTGTTAGACGGATAGGGGCCCTGGGACTTAGGGTGTCTCTCGATAAGACGGACGCCCTATTGTTCCATGGCCCTAGGAATGGTCCACCTCCTGGGGCGGTCCTGATGGTGGAAGGAGTAAGGGTTCCGGTGTCGTCCAAGATGAAATACCTTGGTCTCGTCTTGGACGGTCGCTGGAACTTTGAGGCCCACTTTAAGGCTCTCGGGGGGAAGTTAGTGGGGGCAGCGGGGGCGCTAGCAAGGCTTCTGCCTAATATTGGGGGCCCTCAGCAGAGTGTACGGAGGCTGTACTGCGGTGTCATACGCAGTATGGCCTTGTATGGGGCCCCAATATGGGATGATAGGCTGGGGGCGAAGAACCGCGCCCTGCTCAGGAGGCCGCAGCGAGTGATGGCGGTTCGGGCAGCTCGCTGCTATCGGACTGTCTCATTCGAGGCGGCGTGCCTGTTGGCGGGGACTCCGCCCTGGGAGTTCGAGGCGGTGGCCCTAAGTGGCCTGTATCGTCTCAAGTGTGAGACGAGAGCAGATGGCCGATGGGCCGAATTGGTCGGACCAGCGAGGAGGCAAGCCAGGGAGGACACCTTTAATAGGTGGGCCCATGATCTGGCTATGCCAAGGGCGGGTTTAAGAACAGTGGAGGCGATTCGCCCATTTTTACGGGAATGGGTGAATCGTCCGGGTGGGGCTGTGTCCTTTCGGATGGCGCAGATGCTGTCCGGGCATGGGTGCTTCGGACGGTTTCTGCACAAGGTGGCGGGACGGGAAATCCATCCCATCTGCCACCATTGTGGCGCCCCGGAGGACACGGCGGAGCACACCCTGGCTGAATGTGCCACTTGGTCGAGGCAACGCCACGACCTAGTGTCGGTCATCGGGACGGACCTCTCGCTACCGAGCGTTGTTGCAGCAATGCTTGGTAGCCAAGAGGCATGGCGAGCGGTAGCTTTCTTCTGTGAGCGCGTTTTGCTGCAGAAGGAGGCTGCTGAGCGTCAGCGGGAGGTGTGTGGCGATGGCCGGAGGGGTTGTGCTCGGCGAGGGCGTGGCGTGGGCGCGGGGGCTGGACGCGAAGAGCGTACGCCCAACAGCGTTCAGCTGCGCCGTCGTTGAGCCCTTATGCGGACATATTCGCCTGAATTCCCTGGGTTGAATGCCTTGTGCGACCCCCGGGGAATTCAATGCGGTGCCAGATGTCATTCATTCAGAATGGATGTGTCTGGCACTGCAGGTGATATGGAGGGCCTAGGAGGAATTTTTAGTGGGTCGGGTTTCTCCCCTCTGGTTAGCAGAGGGATAAGAGATAACCATCCCCACAGTCCCCGCGGTAGCGACTGCATACGCCCGCGGGCCTGCAATTGTGCATTTTAACCTCCTTCATAAAAAAAAAAAAAAAAAAAAAGGTTAGGTTAGGTTAGGTTAGGTTAGGTTAGGTTAGGTTAGGTTAGGTTAGGTTAGGTTAGGTTAGGTTAGGTTAGGTTAGGTTAGGTTAGGTTAGGTTAGGTTCCCTGGGTTGAATGCCTTGTGCGACCCCCGGGGAATTCAATGCGGTGCCAGATGTCATTCATTCAGAATGGATGTGTCTGGCACTGCAGGTGATATGGAGGGCCTAGGAGGAATTTTTAGTGGGTCGGGTTTCTCCCCTCTGGTTAGCAGAGGGATAAGAGATAACCATCCCCACAGTCCCCGCGGTAGCGACTGCATACGCCCGCGGGCCTGCAATTGTGCATTTTAACCTCCTTCAAAAAAAAAAAAAAAAAAAAAGGTTAGGTTAGGTTAGGTTAGGTTAGGTTCTAGGAGGAATTTTTAGTGGGTCGGGTTTCTCCCCTCTGGTTAGCAGAGGGATAAGAGATAACCATCCCCACAGTCCCCGCGGTAGCGACTGCATACGCCCGCGGGCCTGCAATTGTGCATTTTAACCTCCTTCATAAAAAAAAAAAAAAAAAAAAAAAAAAAAAAAAAAAAAAAAAAAAAAAAGGTTAGGTTAGGTTAGGTTAGGTTTTTTTTTTTTTTTTTTTTTTTTTTTTTTTTTTTTTTTCCTTTTAATTGTTAGTAGGCCTACCATCCCCGGCGACTAACGCCCCGGGGCCGAGGAAGCTAAGCTAAAATACAGCTTGAAGTCTTTATTGGAGTAAAACAAATATATACATTGGTTGTGGATTAGGTGGTTGAGGGTTGGTTTTGCTATTTGATACAATTCTTTTCCCTCAACCACCTGAACAGAGTCCACGTCTTAAAACTAGTAATTATATAAAAAAAGTGAAAGTGAAATATTAACAGGTTATTTTGTGCTTAAATAAGTAGGTTGATACAATAAAATTTTTAACAACAAAGTAGTAGATAAAAGTGGTTATATAATTATTAAAGTAACAGTTATGTTTATTATTATATAGGTATTAGGAATTAAACGCGGGTAGGTTGTTGAGGGTCGGTTCTGCTATTAGATACAATAACCTTCCCTCAGCCGCCCAATTTAAGTCCGCTTCCTAATACCTACATTAAACATAACACAAACAAAATTTAGAACTAAAGTAAAATAAAAATGTAAAAAATACACACTGGAATGAATAAGACAGTTGTTATAGAATTAAGTTTAAACAGTTAGGCTTTAATAATGTGCCTGTAAATGACCATGATGGTGTTTGGAGTTGGACACGGGTAGGTTGTTGAGGGTCGGTTCTGCTATTAGATACAATAACCTTCCCTCAGCCGCCCAATTTAAGTCCGCTTCCTAACACCAACATTAAACATAACACAAACAAAATTTGGAGTTAAAGTAGAATAAAAATGTAAAAATACACAATGGAATGGAATAAAACAGTTGTTATAAAATTGAGTTTAAACAGATAGGCTTTAATAATGTGCCTGTAAATGACTGTGCCGGTGTTTGGAGTTGGACACG
The DNA here is from genome assembly GCF_905475465.1 of Pieris napi. Taxonomy (NCBI): domain Eukaryota; kingdom Metazoa; phylum Arthropoda; class Insecta; order Lepidoptera; family Pieridae; genus Pieris; species Pieris napi. The sequence continues at coordinate 13,185,016 of NC_062242.1, forward strand.
GGTAGGTTGTTGAGGGTCGGTTCTGCTATTAGATACAATAACCTTCCCTCAGCCGCCCAATTTAAGTCCGCTTCCTAACACCAACATTAAACATAACACAAACAAAATTTGGAGTTAAAGTAAAATAAAAATGTAAAAATACACAATGGAATGGAATAAAACAGTTGTAATAAAATTGAGTTTAAACAGATAGGCTTTAATAATGTGCCCGTAAATGACTGTGCTGGTGTTTGGAGTTGGACACGGGTAGGTTGTTGAGGGTCGGTTCTGCTATTAGATACAATAACCTTCCCTCAGCCGCCCAATTTAAGTCCGCTTCCTAACACCAACATTAAACATAACACAAACAAAATTTGGAGTTAAAGAAAAATAAAAATGTAAAAATACACAGTGGAATGGAATAAAACAGTTGTTATAAAATTAAGTTTAAACAGATAGGCTTTAATAATGTGCCTGTAAATGACTATGTTGGTGTTTGGAGTTGGACACGGGTAGGTTGTTGAGGGTCGGTTCTGCTATTAGATACAATAACCTTCCCTCAGCCGTCCAATTTAAGTCCACTTCTTAACACCAACATTAAACATTACATAAGGAAAAATCAAAATTGCAGTAAAAATAAAAATACACAACAGAATGGAATTAAACCATTTGATATAGAGCCAAATTTAAACAAGTGAACATAGGGAAGTTTTACATTTGCTTAGAGTTATATTAAAATAAAATTACCCAGTGAAATGGGATTAAACTTATAATAAAAATAAAAATGGAATTAATATTATAATTTATGTTTAGTACAGATGGTATTAGCACAGTAAAGTATGATTTAAATAAAACAACAATCGTAAAAAAAAAAAATCTAAGTTAATTATTTAAGTATAATATATAATAATTGTAAAAAGTTTAAAAGGTTATAGATGGAGAGAAATGACTATATACATTTTTGTACGGGTGAGGGTGGATTACTTGCCGATAAATTGTTAAATGTGAGTGTAAAATATAAGATATAAACATTTTGAAGGCTTTGATAGAGCACACGAGGTTTGAGAAGGGTTGTGTTGTTTAATAAGGGGTAAGGATTGTGAATGTTTTCGTGTTTTGTGTAGATAAGTGCCCCATAAGAGGTGCAGCGTGTAAAGGTCGTCGTGAATTTAGTAGTTTTTAGTTTGTAAGAGGTTTTGTGTAGACAGACAAATGCCCCAGTGCAAGTGCTGCGCGTTGAGGTCGCTGTTAATGTGAGTGTTTAATTCAATGTGTAATTGTGTTGTTTAATATGAAATTAGTGTTTTGTGCATGTTTTAAATGTAGTTAATTTTTGCCTCAACGCGGGCCCGCATGGCTGTAACTTTGGGGCACTTGTCTGAGTCGGCGCGGTGTAGGGTGCCAGTGTTGGTGTTAAATTGTTGGTTGTGTTCGGCGCAGTTGGTGCAGTTGTGTACTTCGGCCTTGCACTCCGCAGTAGGGTGGTGAGCGGAGCATTTGGCGCATGTGGGTGTGGTATTGGGGCAGCGGCTCTTTGTGTGTCCGAAATTTAGGCAGTTTTGACACTGCCTAAATGGTGAGAAGTTGTCGCTGTGGACCCGCTGCATCCCTATGTTAACTCTGCCTAGGTCGGCGAACGCCTTCCAGGCAGAGGGTGTTGTGTTTAGAACCGCGTTGTACAGTGTAGTGTTTCTGTTATTAGCAATGAATTTTACAGTGAATGTGTGCTTAGCTAGTGTGGTGTTCTGGTCTTTTATTGTTTTAATGAGTTCGAATTCAGGTATTGTTTTCTTTATGCCTTTTAGTATAATCATTGGGTCTATGCGCTTTTCCTCTTGGGTGTTTATTTTTGTGTTTTTTTGTAGTCGTGTGAGCGTGTGTAGTTTATGCTCTTCTCTTTCGAAAACGAGTTTTATCTTGTGTTTAGATAGCGGGGTGACCTTTAAGGGGGCGTATCCGCCCTCTCTGAAATTGACTGTTCTACTAATTTGTGTGAGTATCTGTTCTGCTGTGTCGAGACCCTCTCCAGACACGATGATGGAAGGCCCTGCAGGGGGTTTGGGGGTGGCGGCGGCCTTAGCGTAGGATTGATGAATATTACGCGGGTCCGCCGACACTGGTTGTATCTCCGACGGCGCGGGTTTAGGGGATTCCTTTAGAACCCTGGTGTGTTCCTGCAAGGCCTTATTCGATTCATCGAGTAGTCGAGAGTGAGCCTCGAGTTTTTGTATTAGTTGTGTGGTGTGTATTTGTGTATCGGTTGGCGGTGTACTCGTTGGAGGTGTAATCGTGGCTTTGGTTGCCTGTGGAATGTGCGGTGCGGGGGCGGGAGGGTTGGGGCGGGTGGTAGGTGAGGGGTCAATGAGGCTGACTACTCCGAAGAGGCCTTCGATTGCCTCTGTGATTGCAGTTTTTAGTTCCCTTTTTAAGTTGCGGGAGTCAGCGAGAGCTTGTAAGCCTGTCTGCCTATATTCTTTGGCCATCTCCATGTGAGCCGACTCGGATGGGCATTTATCGCGAGTGAAGGCTGGGCTCAACATCTCTACCAAGGTCCGTCTTGCTGGAGTTGAGGACGTAGAGGGAGTAGAGGCTTTGTTTGTTGGTTTGGGTGGAGTTCGGGGTAACATTTTGCTGGTGGAGGGTGAGGGGGGGTGAGGGGGGGCTGAAATGTGGACAGGTGTATTCACCTCTTCGAGCTGAGTCGTTTGATACCCAACTCGAGGGGGTGGGGGTGGGGGGGAAGATTTTGTCAGGGTGGGGGGTAAAAACCTGTATTGTGGGGTGGAGGGGGGTTTTTGAGAGGAACACTGTACACTATCAAATAGAGCTCGCCGAGCCGGTTAAAATTAGGTTAGGTTAGGTTAGGTTAGGTTAGGTTAGGTTAGGTTAGGTTAGGTTAGGTTAGGTTAGGTTAGGTTAGGTTAGGTTAGGTTAGGTTTTTTTTTTTTTTTTTTTTTTTTTTTTTTTTTTTTTTTTTTTTAAATGCACCTAATAGGCCTACCTTCCCCGGCTACTTTATCGCACAGGGTCGTTGTCTAAGCTAAACTTCCATCATTTCTATCATCCTTCCTCAAAATAATTGACACACAGCTTTATTTTTTATTAGGGTTTTACACATATTATCAGTATCACAGTTTCAGTTACATTTTTTATTATCCTATTTTTATCTTTTTCTTTACTCTATCTATTTATCTTTACATTTCTATCACAGTCAGTCTCTTATTTTCCTACTTTTATCTATATCCTTACATTAATTATTTTCAACACATTCCTATCCAGAGACGGGGCCCGCGACGCAGGCGGCTTTTACTTTTCCGTGAGTATTCTTATAATACTCATTGGCAAGTGGGCGCCGGCCGCCTCGCGGTCCCCGCCCCGGCCTTACTCTCATTGAACTTAGCTGTTCTTTTGGTAATTTTTTGGCAAAGATCCTCCAGGTGCGATCTGTTACAGACTAGCATGTCGGGCAGTCCCTGAAGACTAAGCGACATGCCCGTCATCTGTTCCAGGTCGCATCTGGAGGAGGCAAAAATGGGGCACTCCAGAAGTAGGTGTGGGATGGATTGTTCCACCCCACTCTCACATTCGCAGTCAGGTTTTTCTTTCAGCCTGAAACGGCACAGGTACTCGGCAAAGGGCCCATGGCCTGTGAGGACCTGTGCCATCCCGGGACTGAATCTTTTCTCTCGGATTTGTTTATGTGCCCTTGTAATATTTGGCAGGAACAATTTGGTTATTCCCCCTGTTATCCCTTCCTTATATCTTCGATCCCATTCTTCTATAGTTTTTCTTCTCACTTCTTTCCTGATGTATGAGAGCGGGTACTCTACGTGAGCTGCTTTGACTTTCGAGGTCTCCGCAGCGGCTCTCGCGAGTTCGTCCGCCCTCTCATTCCCCTCCGTGCCGACGTGCGCTTTCGCCCAGTGGAGCTTAATATTCTGGCCCTTTTTAAGGCTCTCCACCAGGTGTCTGCGGATCTCGACTACTCGGGGGTTTCGAGAGCGTCCGCCCGCAATCGCCTCGAGCGAAGACCGCGAGTCGCTGCAGATGTTCACGTCAGTACCCGCTATCATCGCCTCCCTCACTGCACCGACGAGAGCCGCCAGCTCTGCTTGATATACGGTGCAGTAAGGGGCCATCTTTATCTTTTTCCATTTTCGCTCTCTTCCTCCTTCCCATTTCGTCCATGCTGCCCCTACTCCTTTCTCCGTCTTACTACCGTCTGTGTAGATAGCTGTTGTGTCGTCATTTTGTATTAGGCCAGGGTCAGTTGTGATGGCGAAGCTTATCTCCGGTTTTTCCGCGGGATGGGGTTGTTCTAAAGCAGGTACGGCTCGCTCAATCCGGTCTCCTTCGCGTATGAACGGAGACGACCCCCTTCTGGCCTCAAACATCGCGGCGGCTTCTTCCACCCTGAGGTCGAGGGGCAGTATCCCCGCCAATAGCGTCGCGGAATTTAACGATGCCGTCCTGTAGGTCTTTGCTATTTTCTGTGCAAAAGCCCTCTGCACCGTCTCCAGTTTTTTCTTCGTGCACAGTTTCTTAACTGTCGGTGCCCAGGCTGCCGACGCGTACGTAATTATCGGCTCTATGACGGCTTGGTATACCTGGTGTACCATGTCTCCCGTCATTCCCCATTCCAGCTTCGCCATTCTAGCTACTTTTTTATGAATATCCGCCGCTTTTCTTGTGACATTTTGCACATGCTTGTTAAACGTTAGCCCTTCGTCTATAGTCAGCCCCAGTAATTTAATTTCCTTCTCTAATGCTATGTCCTGTCCATTCATTCTTATTCTTGGGGTATCGAACTTCAATCTTCGCGTCAGGACCATTGCTTTGGTTTTTTGTGGCGCGAAGTTGAGCTTGTTCTCGATACCCCACTTCCTCACATACTCGAGGGCAACGTTCGCTCGGTTTTCGATGGAGTGCGTGTCCGTTCCGCTGAACATCAGCACAACATCGTCTGCGAAAGCTTGTGCGTATGTCCCATCCTCTTCTAGTTCGACCAGTAGTGGGTCGAGCAAGATGTTCCAGAAGGTGGGGCCGCTAATCGAGCCCTGAATGCATCCCTTTTCAGGTTGCCTCACATGCTCTCTGTTTGCGTAGCGGACCACCACCCTCCTGCCTTTAAAGTAGTCTTCCACTACCAGCCTTAGTTGCTTGGGACAGTCCTTCTTTGCTAGTTGGTACTTGATCGCTGGCCACCATGCGTTGTCGAAAGCCCCCTCGATATCTAGCGACACCATCAGCACTATTTCCTTGTTATTTATGTGGCTCCTCGCTTTTGTCAAGATATCGTAGAGGGCATCCTCCGTGCTTTTCCCTGGCATGAATCCATACTGCCTCCTGCTCATCCTGGGGAGTAGGCTGTGTCTGATCCTGTTGATGATCACCTTTTCTAGGATCTTCCCCATGACTGGCAGGAGACCTATTGGGCGGTAGGATTTGGCGGCCGCGTAATCCTCCTTTCCTGGCTTCCTCAGTACCACTATCGTGCATTCCTTCCATAGATCAGGGAAGCATCCCACTTCGAGGCATTTATTGAAGATGGCCAAGGGAACCTCCGGGTTCGCCGTGATAGCTGCGCAGCAGATATCCGCAGTGAGTCCGTCGGCCCCCGGGGCCTTCCTCGGGTTGAAGCTTCTAGCAGTGCTGATGAGCTCCGCCATTGTGATTGGCACTTCATCAGCGCTACTTCCCTGCAAGCTGCTTGTCATTTCCTCTACCGTTTTCCTCATTTTTCGATGGATGTCATCATCCATCTCGCAATTATCAGGCGGGAAGAATTTCCGTGCCAGCAGCTGCACCGATTCTTCGGAGTTCAACGAAATGCCCTTCTCTATTAGCGTGGTGTCTTCCCTGATCCCTTCCGCCTTTCTTATTATTTTATATATCCTGTCCCATAAGCTTTCCCCTTCTTGCTTCGTACAGAGTTTTTTCCACCCTTCCTTTTGAGCCCTTTCGATCTCTTCTTCATAGGTCTTTTTTGCCTCCAGGTAGGCGTTTACTACGCACTCTCTCCTCCTGGGAGCTGCGTATGAGATCCTTTTCTTTTTTCTTGTCATATCCTTTTTTAGGGCCTCTATTTCCTTGTTCCACCAGGGTGGATCGAAGCTTTTCTTCCTTTGTTTTACTTTGGGGATATGTTTTTCAGCGGCTTTTATTATTAATTTCGTGTAATCCTTTACTATGTTATTGACCCCGGCCTTTGTGTCCTGTCCTTTTATTGTTTCTATGTCCAGTCCTAGATGTGTCAATTCCATGTTTATCTTGTCTCTAAATTCCTCCCAGTCTGCGTTTTTCGTATTGAATTTGCGGGTTGTCTTCGGTAGGTTGTGCGTTTGGGGTTTTTGAAGGGCTGTAGTCATAAAAATTGTGTTGTGGTCAGAGCTAGTGATGGAAGTATCAACCCACCATCTCGTTACCTTACTGAGGAGGGCCGTTGTGCATACTGTGATGTCCACTGCACTCGTGTATCTACGGCCCCCTCTTACGGTGTCGAAGGTGGGTGTGTTGCCACAATTTAAGATGCTCAGCCCCTCTTCGTCAAGGAACCCTCGTAATTCCCTTCCTCGTGTGTCTTCGTTTCGGCTCCCCCACCATTCACTCCATGCGTTCACGTCCCCTCCAATCAGTACCATCTTGGTTTTTAGTTTTTTCGTGACGCTTCCTAGTTGTTCGAGGTATGGTCCGATGGGTTCATCGCCTTCGAAGTACACTGAAATTACCCCTATTTCCCACTGGTCCGTTCTCAGGACGGCAGCCACTATGTTTTCCGTGATAAGTGACTTGTCTTGAAAGACTTCTATATGTTCGTCGAAAACCAGTATCGCCGCCTTCACCGGTTTCTCCCCAGTGGGTACGCACTGCACTACTCTGTACATAGGGCTTTCTGCCATCTGTTTACTGGCCCCTATGTACGGTTCCTGGAGTAGTGCTATTTTCACGTTTCTACCGCCCGCTTCTTTTATAAACTCCTGGATCGCGATTCTCTTTTTTCTAAGGTTCGCTTGTGCCAGGAGAAAGCCGGTAATATTGTTGGTGCCCTCGGCTTTTTTAACAATACGCGTAGCTTAGCCTCGCCGCCTTGTCCCACCCCTGCCGGGTTGGACAGCTCTGGCTGAAGGCTCCGTGCTCCGCGTTTCTTCCCTTAGTGTCTTTGCAGTTTATGCAGCTGGGAGGCTTTCCATCCTTGTGGATCTGGCAATCCGCCCTCATATGGGCTCCTCCACAGTGGCTGCACACCTCGGTCTCCTTTTTACAATGTCTTCGGGTATGTCCGTACCCCAGACACATAGTACATTGGACCAGAGGGGATTGGTCCTCTACCCAAACCCTCTGCAGGTCCACGTGTATCCTGCCAGCCAATGTTAGAGCTTGCCAGAGTTTAGGCGTGACCTGCAGGACCACGTGGCTCTCCAGAGGGTTCCTTGCCTTCCTCCTGTACTTTTCTGTTATATCTAGGTCCCGTTCCTCCAGGTGTGCAGTCACATTTTTGTTTTGGTTTTTGATGGCCCGGGTAATGTCTTCTGTCGTGTTGCAGGACAGGAGATTTTTAATTTTAATTAACGGGTTTTTATTTAAGGTGTCCTTCACCATCATTTCTTCCCCTAATTTTTCTTTGATTTTATTCCTTTCCTCCTCCGTCCTGCATCCCACTACGACCTTCCCGTCCCTGGCTCTTCTTATTTTTGCTACCTGCCAGCCTTCTTCTTTTGCATTTAACAGATGCCGGATGTTCTGCATCGTGTCCTCTGCCGTGTCTGTCGCACTCTTAGGCGCCACAACGACAGAGTGTAGCGTAGGTTTCTGTCCTCCCGGGCCTTCTTTTCGATTTTGGCCCTGACCGAGATTTTCCTTCGTCGCTTCTGCATACGACCTCATTTTCCTTTCCCAGATGTTGTGCCTTTCTATTTCTCTCTTTTCTTTTTCCTCCAACTCTTTCCTAATCTCGGTCAGGATGCTTTCATTTTTCTGTTTTGCCAGATCCTCCATATTTTTTCTAAATTTTTCCAATTTCTTATTCTCCATTTCCATTCTTTCTATTTGTTTGTGTAGCTTTTCGTTTATATCTATTTTTGCTTCATTTTTCTGTTTGGGTGTTTGTTGTTGTGGGTTCCTCTGTATCTCCTCTTCGGCCTCTTTGACTATCTGGTACAGCCGCTTGACAGCTGACTGTACCCCTGTTTTAATATCCGTTTTTATGTTCCTGGACTCCGCCAGGTGCGCCATTGCCTTCAGATAGCAGTTTTTGGCTTCTTTTTCCCTGGCCAGAGCGGGAGCAGGAGACTTACCTCCTCCACCCGCCCCGGTCAGGGAAGCCTCTTTTGCCACCTTTGGGGCCTGGCTAGAGGCCTCCTCCCACTTATCGATGCTGCACCTGATGGCAGGCGCCGATGACTGACTTTTCGGTGGAGTACGTAGACCCAGCATTTTGCCTATTAGGAATTGTCAGTGGTAAAATTTAACGTTCAATTGAGTACTTAGTCTAAGGTCTACCCCCAATAGGGTGGTAGCCGTGTCAATAATATATTATTTAAATACAATAATTTAAATTATCCAATAAAACTTATTCTAGGGTCTACTCCCAATAGGGTAGTAGCCGTGTCAGTAAATTATTATTTATATACAAAATTTAAATCTACAATAAAACTTATTTTAGGGTCTACTCCCAATAGGGTAGTAGCCTTGTCAGTAAAATATTTTTATATACAAAATTTAAATCTACAATAAAACTTATTTTAGGGTCTACTCCCAATAGGGTAGTAGCCGTGTCAATATAATATTATTATTATACAATTTTTGAAATATACAATAAAACTTATTCTAGGGTCTACTCCCAATAGGGTAGTAGCCGTGTCAGTAATTATTATTTATATACAATTTAAATATACAGTAAAACTTATTTTAGGGTCTACTCCCAATAGGGTAGTAACCGTCAATTAAAACTTAGCCTACTTTCTTATCTAACTTAAAACTAGTGTCTTTTCCCAAAAGGGAAAAGGCAGTCAATAAAGCTATATGTTTCAGGTCCTCGGGAAGGGCTGGTATAATTTAGAAATAAAATACGCGCGCTGGACCGTCCGCCCTAGTCGACGATGTGTGTGTGTGTGTATAAGTGTGGTGGTCAGGTGACTCCCCTCTTTGAGTGGAGTCAAATGAGCCGTCACACTTAGTGTTTATGGTGTTTTGTGTGTGTGTGTGTGTGTGTAAGTCACTTGTGTGTGTGTGTAGTTAGGTGCGGTAGCTATAAAAAGACTCCCCTCTTTGAGTGGAGTCGTTTGAGCCGTCGCACCTGTATGTTGTTATTTTGATGGGTGGTCAGGCGGACGTGTCCGTGGGTTAGGTGCGTTTTTTATATATTTATATTCCCCTAATTTGTCCAAACTTGCTAAGTATACGTATACTACGTATACAAGTCCGCTGCCAAAATTGCCGAAAAACGCACCGTTTTCGAGTTATTAACTGCCAAAAGATTTTAATATTTCAAAAGTTTTAGAATTTTTTAATAAATTTAATAAATTTTGAAAATTTGGAATTTAAAAATTTTGAATTTCGATCCTGGTAGGGGCGGGCCAGGCGGACAAATCCAATATATTAATATATATTAATATATTGATCTGCCCTTAAAAACGCGAAAAAACCAACCGTTCCCGAGATATTTGTGTTTTCTTCCTGGTTTCTTCCCGTCGCTGCAGCTCCGCTCGGGTTGGTCCGATCTTCTGGTTCGAACCGTCGTTAAGTTCAGCTCGCAGAGGGCTATCCAACGACGTATCGCACCTTTCCAGAAAATTCGGATTTCGCCGACCACGTGCCACGTGGTTTTTGGGTTTTTATGTCGTAACTTTTTTATTTTTGATGGTAAAAATCCTTGCGACCCTTCAACAGACGCGTCTTCGTGAGTTCTATCGAGTGACGTTATTTAAATTGGGGGTCACCGCTTTAGTTTTTAAGTTTTTGAGCTTTAAGTTGTTTTTTATTAGGTTATTTTTGGTTTTTCAGTTATATAATTTTTTCCCCAAGGCATATATTTTGGAAAAATATGTCAATCGACTCGACTCGATGAGCCGCGTCTTTTGGTGTATAGCACTTGTGGGGGACGGCTCTGATTCTCCGACCAGTGGTCACGCCCCTTTTTTATTTTATTTAAATTTCTCAAAAACCTTTATCCGTAAAAATCCAAGATTGGTGTCAAAAGATGCGGCTTAGCAAGGCGCATCCAGCGATGCGAAGAACAGCACAGGTCACCGATCAAATACGGGCGTCGCACTCACTTTTGTCACTGTTTTTTCACTTTTTTGTTGTTTTTCGAACTTTTTAGTCACTTATATTCACTTTCTATTAGACAATATTTATATATTTAGATTCGCCGTCGCGAGACGCACAAAATGATATATCGCGCTGTTTATTTCGCGACAAAAATCCTATTTTTGGGATTTTTAGTTTGCGGAGCTAAACGGTTTTGCTGCTTACGCGACGGCGGTTCGACTGCGACTGGTTAGGTTAGGTTAGGTTAGGTTAGGTTAGGTTAGGTTAGGTTAGGTTAGGTTAGGTTAGGTTAGGTTAGGTTAGGTTAGGTTAGGTTAGGTTAGGTTAGGTTAGGTTAGGTTAGGTTAGGTTAGGTTAGGTTAGGTTAGGTTAGGTTAGGTTAGGTTAGGTTAGGTTTTTTTTTTTTTTTTTTTTTTTTTTTTTTTTTTTTGCACCTAATAGGCCTACCTTCCCCGGCTACTTTATCGCACAGGGGCGTTGACTAAGCTAATCTTTCCTCTTTTCTTTCGTCCATCCTCTAAATAATGTACAACACAGCTTTATTCTTTATTAGGATTTTACACCTATCAATATCACAGTTCCGGTTACACTTTTTATTATCCTACTTATATCTATCTCCTTACTATCTATTTATCTTTACATTTCTATCACAGTCATTCTTTTATTTACCTACTTATATCTATCTCCTTTCATTATTTATTTTCTACACATTCCAATCACGAGACGTGGCCCGCGAGGCGGGCGGCTTTCACTTCTCCGTGAGTATCCTCATAATACCCATTAGCAAGTGGGCGCCGGCCGCCTCGCGGTCCCCGCCCCGGCTTTACTCTCATTGAACTTGGCTGTTCTTTTAGTAATTTTAAGGCAAAAATCCTCCAGGTGCGATCTGTTACAGGCTAGCATGTCGGGCAGTCCCTGAAGACTAAGCGACATGCCCGTCATCTGTTCCAGGTCGCATCTGGAGGAGGCAAAAATGGGGCACTCCAGAAGTAGGTGTGGGATGGATTGTTCCACCCCACTCTCACATTCACAGTCCGGTTTTTCTTTCAGCCTGAAACGGCACAGGTACTCGGCAAAGGGCCCATGGCCTGTGAGGACCTGTGCCATCTCGGGACTGAATCTTTTCTCTCGGATTTGTTTATGTGCCCTTGTAATATTTGGCAGGAACAATTTAGTTATTCCCCCTGTTATCCCTTCCTTATATCTTCGATCCCATTCTTCTATAGTTTTTCTTCTCACTTCTTTCCTGATGTATGAGAGCGGGTACTCTACGTGAGCTGCTTTGACTTTCGAGGTCTCCGCAGCGGCTCTCGCGAGTTCGTCCGCCCTCTCATTCCCCTCCGTGCCGACGTGCGCTTTCACCCAGTGGAGCTTAATATTCTGGCCCTTTTTGAGGCTCTCCACCAGGTGTCTGCGGATCTCGACTACTCGGGGGTTTCGAGAGCGTCCGCCCGCAATCGCCTCGAGCGAAGACCGCGAGTCGCTGCAGATGTTCAGGTCAGTACCCGCTATCATCGCCTCCCTCACTGCACCGACGAGAGCCGCCAGCTCTGCTTGATACACGGTGCTGTAAGGGGCCATCTTTATCTTTTTCCATTTTCGCTCTCTTCCTCCTTCCCATTTAGTCCATGCTGCCCCTACTCCTTTCTCCGTCTTACTACCGTCTGTGTATATAGCCGTAGTGCTGTCATTTTGTATTAGGCCAGGGTCAGTTGTGATGGCGAAGCTAATATCCGGTTTTTCCGCGGGATGGGGTTGTTCTAACGCAGGTACGGCTCGCTCAATCCGGTCTCCTTCGCGTATGAACGGAGACGACCCCCTTCTGGCCTCAAACATCGCGGCGGCTTCTTCCACCCTGAGGTCGAGGGGCAGTATCCCCGCCAATAGCGTCGCGGAATTTAGCGATGCCGTCCTGTACGTTTTCGCTATTTTTTGTGCGAAAGCCCTCTGCACCGTCTCCAGTTTTTTCCTTGTGCATTGTTTCTTAACTGTCGGTGCCCAGGCTGCCGACGCGTATGTTACTATCGGCTCTATGACGGCTTGGTATACCTGGTGAACCATGTCTCCCGTCATTCCCCATTCCAGCTTCGCCATTCTTGCCACTTTCTTGTGTATATCCGCCGCCTTTCTCGTGACATTTTGCACATGCTTGTTGAACGTTAAGCCCTCGTCTATCGTCAATCCAAGTAGTTTTATCTCCTTCTCCATTCCGATGTCCTGTCCATTCATTCTTATTCTTGGGGTATCGAACTTCAACCTCCGCGTCAGTACCATTGCTTTGGTTTTTTGTGGCGCGAAGTTGAGCTTGTTCTCGATACCCCACTTCCTCACATACTCGAGGGCAACGTTTGCTCGGTTCTCGATGGAGTGCGTGTCCATTCCGCTGAACATCAGCACAACATCGTCTGCGAAAGCCTGTGCATATGTCCCATCTTCTTCTAGTTCGACCAGTAGTGGGTCGAGCAAGATGTTCCAGAAGGTGGGGCCGCTAATCGAGCCCTGAATGCATCCCTTTTCAGGTTGCCTCACATGCTCTCTGTTTGCGTAGCGGACCACCACCTTCCTGCCTTTGAAGTAGTCTTCCACTACCAGCCTTAGTTGCTTGGGACAGTCTTTCTTTGCTAGTTGGTACTTGATCGCCGGCCACCATGCGTTGTCGAAAGCCCCCTCGATATCTAGCGACACCATCAGCACTATTTCCTTGTTTTTAATGTGGCTCCTCGCTTTTGTCAAGATATCGTAGAGGGCATCCTCCGTGCTTTTCCCTGGCATGAATCCATACTGCCTCCTGCTCATCCTGGGGAGTAGGCTGTGTCTTATTCTATTTATGATCACCTTTTCTAGGATCTTCCCCATGACTGGCAAGAGGCCTATTGGACGGTAGGATTTGGCGGCCGCGTAATCCTCCTTTCCTGGCTTCCTCAGTACCACTATTGCACATTCCTTCCATAGATCAGGAAAGCATCCCACTTCGAGGCATTTATTGAAGATGGCCAAGGGAACCTCCGGGTTCGCCGTGATAGCTGCGCAGCAGATATCCGCAGTGAGTCCGTCAGCCCCCGGGGCCTTCTTCGGGTTGAAGCTTCTAGCAGTGCTGATGAGCTCCGCCATTGTGATTGGCACTTCATCAGGACTACTTCCCTGCAAGCTGCTGGTCATTTCCTCTACCGTTTTTCTCATTTTTCGATGGATATCATTATCCATCTCACAATTGTCAGGCGGGAAGAATTTATGTGCCAGCAGCTGCACCGATTCTTCGGAGTTCAGCGAAATGCCCTTCTCTACTAGCGTGGTGTCTTCCCTGATCCCTTCCGCCTTTCTTATTATTTTGTATATCCTGTCCCATAAGCTTTCCCCTTCTTGCTTCGTGCAGAGTTTTTTCCACCCTTCCTTTTGAGCCCTTTCGATCTCTTCTTCATATATCTTTTTTGCCTCCAGGTAGGCAGTTATTACGCACTCTCTCCTCCTGGGAGCTGCGTATGAGATCCTTTTCTTTTTCCTGACCATGTCTTTCTTAAGGGCCTCTATTTCTTTGTTCCACCAGGGTGGATCGAAGTTTTTCTTCCTCTGTTTCAATTTGGGGATATGTTTCTCGGCGGCTTTTGTTATTGATTTTATGTATTCCCTTACTATGTTATTGACCCCGGCCTTTGTGTCCTGTCCTTGTATCGTTTCAATGTCCAGTCCTAGATGTCTCAATTCCGTGTTTATTTTTTCTCTAAATTCCTCCCAGTCTGCGTTTTTAGTATTGAATTTGCGGGTTGTCTTCGGTAGGGTGTGCGTTTGGGGTTTTTGAAGGGCTGTAGTCACAAAAATCGTGTTATGGTCTGAACTAGTAATAGAAGTATCAACCCACCATCTCGTTACCTTACTGAGGAGGGCCGTTGTGCATACTGTGATATCTACTGCACTCGTGTATCTACGGCCCCCTCTTACGGTGTCGAAGGTGGGTGTGTTGCCACAATTTAGGATGTTCAGCCCTTCCTCTTCAAGGAACCCTCGTAGTTCCTTTCCTCGTGTGTCTTCGTTTCGGCTCCCCCACCATTCACTCCATGCATTCACGTCCCCTCCAATTAGTACCATCTTGGTTTTTAGTCTCTTCGTGAAGCTTCCTAGTTGTACGAGGTATGGTTCGATGGGTTCATCGCCTTCGAAGTACACTGAAATTATCCCTATCTCCCACTGGTCCGTTCTCAGGACGGCAGCCACTATGTTTTCCGTTATAAGATTTTTGTCTTGTAGGACCTCGATGTGCTCGTCGAAAACAAGTATCGCCGCCTTCACCGGTTTCTCCCCAGTGGGTACGCACTGCACTACTCTGTACATAGGGCTTTCTGCCATCTGTTTACTGGCCCCTATGTACGGTTCCTGGAGTAGTGCTATTTTCACGTTTCTACCGCCCGCTTCTTTTATAAACTCCTGGATCGCGATTCTCTTTTTTCTAAGGTTCGCTTGTGCCAGGAGAAAGCCGGTAATATTGTTGGTGCCCTCGGCTTTTTTAACAATACGCGTAGCTTAGCCTCGCCGCCTTGTCCCACCCCTGCCGGGTTGGACAGCTCTGGCTGAAGGCTCCGTGCTCCGCGTCTCTTCCTTTTATTCCTATACAGTTAACGCAGCTGGGAGGTTTACCTTCCTTTTGGATCTGGCAATCTGCCCTCAAATGGGCTCCTCCGCAATGACTGCACACCTCGGTCTCCTTTTTACAATGTCTGCGGGTATGTCCATACCCCAGACACATAGTGCACTGGACCAGAGGGGATTGGTCCTCTACCCAAACCCGCTGCAGGTCCACGTGTATCCTACCAGCCGATGTTAATGATTGCCAAAGTTTTGGCGCGACCTGCAGGACCACGTGGCTCTCCAGAGGGTTTCTTGCTTTCCTTCTATACTTCTCCACTATGGTCAGGTCCCGTTCCTCCAGGTGTGCAGTCGCGTTTTTGTTTTGGTTCCTGATGGCCCGGGTGATATCTTCCGTGGTGTTGCAGGACAATAGATTTTTAATTTTTATAAGAGGGTTTTTATTTGACGCATCTTTTACTTCCATTTCTCTTCCTAATTTTTCCTTAAGTTTACTCCTCTCTTCCTCCGTCCTGCAGCCCACTACAACTTTTCCGTCTCTGGCTCTCCTTATTTTTTGAACTTGCCATCCTTCCTCCTTCGCGTTTAGTAGATGACGGATGTTTTGTATTGTATCCTCTGCCGTGTCGGTCGAACTCTTCGGCTCCACCACGACAGAGTGCAGCGTAGGTTTATGTCCCGGGCCTGCTTTCCTATTTTGGTCCTGGCCGAGATTTTCCCTTGTCGCTTCTGCGTACGACTTCATTTTCGCTTCCAGGATGTTATATCTTTCTTTTTCTCTCTTTTCCTTCTCGTCAAACTCTTTCCTAATCTCGGCCAGGATGCTTTCATTTTTCTTTATTGCCAGATCCTCTATTTCTTTCCTGCATTTCTCCAGTTTTCTGTTTTCCGTTTCCAATTTTTCAATCTGTTTGTCTAGTTTATCGCTTAGTATTTCTTTTTTCCCTTTTGGTGTTGGCTTTTCTTGGTTTTTCGGCGACTCCTCTTCGGCCTCCTTTACTAGTTGGTACAGCCGTTTTACGGCTGTCTGTACCCCGGTTTTTATGTCCGTTTTAATATTTCTGGACTCCGCCAGATGTGCCATTGCCTTAAGGTAGCAATTTTTGGCTTCTTTTTCCCTGGTTTGAGCGGGAGCAGGAGACTTTCCTCCTCCACCCGCCCCCGCCAGGGGAGCCTCTTTTGCCACCTTCGGGCCCTGGCTGGAGGCCTCTTCCCATTTATCTATACTTCGTCTTATACCAGGCGCCGATGTTTGGCTTTTGGGTGGAGTTCGTAATCCCAACATTTTGCCTATTAGGTTTTGTCAGTTATTAAAATCAAGGTAGTTCAATAAAAGTACTACGCTATTTTCAGATTTTTAAAATTAATAACTTAATCTAGGGTCTACTCCCAATAGGGCAGTAGCCGTGTCAATAGCAAATAATTTCTATGTACAATTATTAATTTCTTAATATTATTACTTATCCTAAGGTCTACTCCCAATAGGGCAGTAGCCGTGTCAGTTCACAGTAATAAATTTTTATTTACAATTATATTAAAATATTAACTTAATATTAGGGTCTGTCCCCAAAAGGGTGGCAGCCGTCAATTTGTCAAAAATTGTTTAAAACTTATCCTAAGGTCTGTCCCCAATAGGGTGGCAGCCGTCAAAATGTCAAATTTCTAAACTTAACCTAAGGTCTGTCCCCAATAGGGTGGCAGCCGTCAACTTATTCTAATTTTTGAGCCGGTTGTCACAGAAAATTTTTTCCCGACTCTATGTAGAGTCGTCTCTACCACCCAGTCTGATTGGGCTTCTTTAGCCCTTTTGTTTGATATGTCTTTTACTAAAATCGGTTCAGTAGTTACCGAGATATAGCGTTTTTAAATTATTCAAGATGGCGGACAAAATGGCCGCCAATCTGTAAAATTGTCGTATCTCTGTAAGATTTAGTCGGAGGAAGGTGCGGTTTTCACAGTCGTGATAAGCGCCCCACGCCCGACTTGTCAAGTGAGAAAACTGGGTTTGTAGAGTCGACTCTACTTTTTTACAATTTTTAAACTCTATCCTGCGGAGCGAAGTCTGGCCTTTTAAAAGTTGAGAGTCTCGCCGAAATCGGACAACCCGATCCAGAGATATCAAATTTTTTAAATTTTCAAGATGGCGGACAAAAATGGCCGTCAATATGAAAAACGCCTCTAGCTCCGGTGTCCTTGCTCCGATTTCGTCGCGGTTTTCTCTCAGCTGTAATATTTTCTTTACCTATTTTAACTAGGGGAAAAATAATTTTGAAAAAGAGGTGGGGATGGGGGTCCTAAGGGAAGGCTTTAATAAAAGTGGAATATCTATAATACTATTAGGTTTTTAAGGCGTAATTCGCTTCACAGGGTTGTATTTTCCTAATTAAATTTACAAAATTTAGTTATTCTTATGAAATACTCGAGAACGGCCAGAGGGGGGGAGGTTGCGGGGTGAATTCTTGGGGGGGGGGAATTTTTTGCCTAAATATTTGTCTAATCAGTTGGAACAAGGCTTGTATACATAAATGTATACAAGTCTGCCGTCAAAAATCCCGAAAACAGCACCGTTTTTGAGATACGGGCGTATAAAGATTTCCGGTTTTGAAAAATTTTTCGAATTTTAGGGATATTTGCAAATTTTGAGTTTTCGAAATTTTTAAAATGTTATATTATAAACCTAAGCCCCGCAATCATTACCAGTATATGGATATATATCCATATACTGGGGTGACGTTAAAAATGCCCTATCTCCTACCGTTCCCGAGTTATTCCCGGTTTTTTGATAAAACTATTCCCGTCGACTTTTCTCTTCAGCTGCTGGGTCGATTTCAATTTTTGAAGCGGCTTCTTGTAGAACTCGACGAGAGCTATCGAACGATGTGTCGCACGTCTTCTTTATCCCACGGGAACACCGACCACGTGCCACGTGGTTTTGCGGTTTCTTCTTTGCTGCTCTTTGGTTCGTGGCCGGAAAAATCCGTGCGACCCCTCAAAAGACGCGTCTTTTTGTGCTCTATCTGAATGTGATTTTTAATTTTGGGGTCGCCGCTTTGGTTTTTTAGTTATTTAATTAAAAGTAATTTTTTCTAAGGTTATGTATGATTTTGCTTTTTAAAATTTTTTCCTCTGAGCCGATTTTTTACCACGATACGTCAATCTTCTCGCCTTTTTAAGACGCGTCGTTTGGTATATTGTTCTTTTGGGGGGCGGCCCTATTTCGCCGCCTTGTGGTCACGCCCCTTTTTTATTTTATTAAATTTTCTTCCGTACCTTTTCGCGGAAAAATCCAAATGATGCGTCAAAAGATGCAGCTCGTTGAGACGCATCTAACGATGCTAAGAACGGATAGGGTTACCGATCTAGATCGCGCACCGCACTCACTTTTAAACAGAAAATTTTGTATTTTTGGGGTTTTTTGCACTTTTCTCCACTGTTTTCCAACTTTTCACTTAAGATGTATATATATTCGATATCGCCGTCGCGAGACGAACAAGATGATATATAGCACTCTTTAATTCGCGATAAAAATACTATTTATCGGATTTTTTGAAGGCGGAGCTAGCTGTTTCGTGACCGTTCAAGTCCGCGGCTCAACTGCGACTGTTGTTTGTTAGGTTAGGTTAGGTTAGGTTAGGTTAGGTTAGGTTAGGTTAGGTTAGGTTAGGTTAGGTTAGGTTAGGTTAGGTTAGGTTAGGTTAGGTTAGGTTAGGTTAGGTTAGGTTAGGTTAGGTTAGGTTAGGTTAGGTTAGGTTAGGTTAGGTTAGGTTAGGTTAGGTTAGGTTAGGTTAGGTTAGGTTAGGTTAGGTTAGGTTAGGTTAGGTTAGGTTAGGTTAGGTTAGGTTAGGTTAGGTTAGGTTAGGTTAGGTTAGGTTAGGTTAGGTTAGGTTAGGTTAGGTTAGGTTAGGTTAGGTTAGGTTAGGTTAGGTTAGGTTAGGTTAGGTTAGGTTAGGTTAGGTTAGGTTAGGTTAGGTTAGGTTAGGTTAGGTTAGGTTAGGTTAGGTTAGGTTAGGTTAGGTTAGGTTAGGTTAGGTTAGGTTAGGTTAGGTTAGGTTAGGCTAGGTTAGGTTAGGTTAGGTTAGGTTAGGTTAGGTTAGGTTAGGTTAGGTTAGGTTAGGTTAGGTTAGGTTAGGTTAGGTTAGGTTAGGTTAGGTTAGGTTAGGTTAGGTTAGGTTAGGTTAGGTTAGGTTAGGTTAGGTTAGGTTAGGTTAGGTTAGGTTAGGTTAGGTTAGGTTAGGTTAGGTTAGGTTAGGTTAGGTTAGGTTAGGTTAGGTTAGGTTAGGTTAGGTTTTTTTTTTTTTTTTTTTTTTTTTTTTTTTTTTTAATTGATAGTAGGCCTACCACCCCCGGCGACTTACGCCCCGGGGCCGAGGAAGCTAAGCTAAAAATACAGCTTGAAGTCTTTATTGAATAACAAGAAATATATACATTGGGCGTTAATTAGGCGGTTGAGGGTTGGTTTTGCTATGGGATACAATTCTTTTCCCTCAACCACCTGAACAGAGTCCGCGTCTTAAAAACTAGTGATTATTTAAAATGATAGTAAAATTTTAACAAGTTATTTGTGCTTAAATAAGTAGGTTGACACAGAAAAAAATTTTTTACTACTAAGTAGTATATCTAAGAGTGGTTTTATAATTATTTAGATAACAAATTGTGTTTATAATTATGCAGGTAATAAGAATTGAACACGGGTAGGTTGTTGAGGGTCGGTTCTGCTATTAGATACAATAACCTTCCCTCAGCCGCCCGATTTAAGTCCGCATCTTAATACCAGCACTTAACATTGCACAGAGAAAAGTTACGATTATAGTAGTATAAAAATATAAATGCACAGTGAAATGGAATTAAACTGTTAATATAAAACTAGATGTAAACAAAGGTGGGCTTAATTAATGTGCTTATAGATAACTATGCGGGTGTTTAGAGTCGAACACGGGTAGGTTGTTGAGGATCGGTTCTGCTATTAGATACAATAACCGACCCTCAGCCGCCCGGTTTAAGCCCGCTTCTTAACACCAACACTTGATATTACACAGAGATCAGTTAGAATTGTAGTAAAATAAAAATAAAAATGCACAGTGAAATGGAATTAGAATTAAATAGTTGATATAAAACTAGATGTAAACAAGGGTGGGCTTAATTAATGTGCTTATAAATAACTATGCGGGTGTTTAGAGTCGAACACGGGTAGGTTGTTGAGGATCGGTTCTGCTATTAGATACAATAACCGACCCTCAGCCGCCCGGTTTAAGCCCGCTTCTTAACACCAACACTTAATATTACACAGAGATCAGTTAGTATTGTAGTAAAATAAAGATAAAAATACACAGTGAAATGGAATTAACAGTTTATATAAAACTAGATGTAACCAAAGGTGGGCTTAATTAATGTGCTTATAAATAACTATGCGGGTGTTTAGAGTCGGACACGGGTAGGTTGTTGAGGATCGGTTTTGCTATTAGATACAATAACCGACCCTCAGCCGCCCGGTTTAAGCCCTCTTCTTAACACCAACACTTAATATTACACAGAAATCAGTCAGAATTGTAGTAAAATAAAGATAAAAATACACAGTGAAATGGAATTAAACAGTTAATATAAAACTAGATGTAAACAAATGTGGGCTTGATTAATGTGCTTATAAATAACTATGCGGGTGTTTAGAGTCGGACACGGGTAGGTTGTTGAGGATCGGTTTTGCTATTAGATACAATAACCGACCCTCAGCCGCCCGGTTTAAGCCCTCTTCTTAACACCAACACTTAACATTACACAGAAATCAGTTAGAATTGTAGTAAAATAAAGATAAAAATACACAGTGAAATGGAATTAAACAGTTAATATAAAACTAGATATAAACAAAGGTGGGCTTAATTAATGTGCTTATAAATAACTATGCGGGTGTTTAGAGTCGGACACGGGTAGGTTGTAGAGGGTCGGCTCTGCTATTAGATACAAAAACCGACCCTCAGCCGCCCGGTTTAAGCCCTCTTCTTAACACCAACATATAATATTACACATAGTAACAATGATAAAAATAGGAAAGTTTTATAATTACACATACAGTTGATATACGGTTAAACCTGAACAGGGGTAATCTATAGTGAAAATGAATCCTAATATTAGAATAATGCGTAACTAGTTACACAAACGAGATTAAAAGTATTATCATTCAGTGAAGTAGAATTATATAAAAAATATAAAATTGTAGTAAAATAAGAATGTACAATAAAATGGGATTAAACTTATAGTAAAATAAAAATGGAATCAATATATTAAATTATGTTTAGTACAAATGATATTAACACAGTAAAGTGGGATTTAAATTTCCTATTTAATGAAAAATAGATAGAATAAATTTGAGATTAAGGTCTAACATAGGTTAGTAGTATTAAGTAATTGAATCGAAGTTAAGTTAAATATTAAATGTTGGGTATTATAATTGTAAAAAGAGTAAAAGGTAATATATGAATAGAAGTAACTTTATACATTTTGTACGGGTGAGGGTGGATTACTTGCAGATTAATTATTAAGTGTGAGTATAAGATATAAAATATCTTTGTTAGCTTTGATAGAGCACACGAGGTTTGGGAAGGGTTGTGTTGTTTAATAAGGGGTAGGGTTGTGGTTGTTTTCGTGTTTTAGTGTAGGTAACCTAGAGGAGGTGCAGCGTGTAAAGGTCGTTGAAAATTTTGTCGTTTTCGATTTTAAAGGAGGTTTTGTATAGGTAGACAAATGCTCCAGTGCGAGTGCTGCGCGTTGAGGTCGCAATTAATGTGAGTGTTTAATTCAGTGTGTAATTGTGTTGTTTAATATGAAATTAGTGTTTTGTGCATGTTTTAAATGTAGTTAATTTTTGCCTCAACGCGGGCACGCATGGCTGTAACTTTGGGGCATTTGTCTGAGTCGGCGCGGTGTAGAGTGCCGGTGTTGGTGTTGAATTGTTTGTTATGTTCTGCGCAATTGGTGCAGTTGTGTACTTCGGCCTTGCACTCCGCTGTAGGATGGTGAGCGGAGCACTTGGCGCATGTGGGTGTGGTGTTGGGGCAGCGGCTCTTTGTGTGTCCGAAATTTAGGCAGTTTTGACACTGCCTAAATGGTGAGAAGTTGTCACTATGGACCCGCTGCATCCCTATGTTAACTCTGCCTAGGTCGGCGAACGCCTTCCAGGCAGAGGGTGTTGTGTTTAGAACCGCGTTGTACAGTGTAGTGTTTCTGTTGTTAGCAATGAATTTTATAGTGAATGTGTGATTAGCTAGTGTGATGTTTTGGTCTTTTATTGTTTTAGTGAGTTCAAACTCGGGAATTGTTTTCTTTATGCCTTTGAGGATGATCATTGGATCAATCCGTTTTTCCTCTTGAGTGTGTATTTTTGTGTTTTTTTGTAGTCGTGTAATCGTGTGTTGTTTATGCTCTTCTTTCTCGAAAACGAGTTTAATCTTTTGTTTTGACAGTGGGGTGACTTTTAAAGGGGCGTATCCGCCCTCTCTGAAATTAACGGTTCTACTGATTTGTGTCAGTATCTGTTCTGTTGTTGTGTCGGGACCCTCTCCGGACACGATGATGGAAGGCCCTGCAGGGGGTTTGGGCGTGGCGGCGGCCTTAGCGTAGGATTGATGAGTCTTATGCGGGTCCGCCGACACTGGTTGTATCTCCGGCGGCGCGGGTTTAGGGTATGCCTTAATAACCCTGGTATGTTCCTGCAAGGCCTTATTCGATTCATCGAGTAACCGAGAGTGGGCCTCGAGTTTGTCTAACAGTTGTTGTTGTGTGGTGTCTTTAGTTGGTGTAACTGTTGTATTGGTGGCCTGTGTCGTGAGGGGTTTGGGAGGGGAGGGGGTGGAGGGGTCGAGCATGGCGATGACTCCAAAGAGGCCGTTTATTGCCTCTGTGATCGTGGTTTTGAGATCACCCTTTAGATTGCGGGAGGCTAAAACTGCGTCCAAGCCTTTCTTTCTATAGTCTCTCGCCATCTCTATGTATGTAGACTCCGCAGGGGGAGTTGAGCGGGTGAAAGACGGGCTCAGAGTGTCCACTAGGGACCGCCTGGCGGCTGCTGTGGTCATGTAAGGTGACGGAATGTCGGATTTGGATGTTTTGGGAGGGGTTCTGGGTAACATGTCTGCGGAGGGGGGTGAGGGGGGGCTAAAATGTGGACAGGTGTATTCGCCTCTTCAAGCTGAGTTGATTGATACCCAACTCGAGGGGGTGGGGGTAGGGGGGAAGATTTTGGCGCGGTGGGGGGGGAAAACCTGTATTGTGGGGTGGAGGGGGGTTTATGAGAGGAACAATGTGCACTATCTTATAGAGCTCGCTAAGCCGGTTCGAATGAGCCCAAGCTCGATGGTATTAGAACAAAAATTTAAAAATATTATAAGTCGAAAAATTTGGGGCTGGTAATCCACCCTACCTTGAGATTAAGAGCAGGATTGCTCAGCAGCTGTTGCTCGTAGGGCAGAGGTGCTTGTAGTTTTCTACTTGCCCTCGGAGAGGACAATCCAGTGGTTTTGGCGCTGGAGCTGTTCCAGCTGGTCGCCTGATGACTTGGTGTCCAGTTGGGCAGGTGAAAAAGTGTGATGTGCGGTTTAGAACTAATCCGATGGAATCTTGTGCGGGCTATAAGATGGTGGTAGATTCCGATTTTTCGGAGGTGTGGATCCCCTGGAAACCCTGGATTCCAAGCTATTCCTGGTCGTGGTTCCTGAATTACTGGGCGAATATTGATGATATTGGTGTCAGTCGGTTGGTTATTTTTTGTGCTTTGTCCTTATCGTAATTTGGATTTGGTGTTCTGATGATTGGGGGTGGTTAACCCCAAAAAACGGTTTTCCCTTGGTCCGAGAGGATATTTCTGGTCCGATTTTGTCGTGAGATGTGTCAAAAGATACCTTTCCGTCTAGCGCTTCTATTAAATGTAAAAAAATGGTTCCTATCTTTAGGGGCTGCAGGCTGGGCGATAAAACCCCTGGTCTGGTCTCTAATAAATCAGCCCTTGTTCCAAAAATTTAAAATTGGGTATTAAACGAAAGCCCTTACGGAGTACAATCTATTGAAGCTATAAAAACATGTGGTTGTTGATCCAAATTAAAAGTTATTCACCTTTTTAGTGTTTTTGCTCCAGATTATCTTCAATTTTGAGTCCTTAACCTCAAATTTTATGTCGAAATGTAGAGCTTAATTAGCTCTACAACACAGCACTATTTTTTGATTTTTAAAGTTATAAACACTATTTTTAAAATGGAAAAAACGGAAAATTTTAAAGTTTTTTGAAAAAATAAAATAGAAAACATAAACTTAAAAAACTGAATTTTACACTAAAAGATAGATCGCGATAGCGCGCATCTAACGATATGTAACACTTCACTAAAATATCACTGTATACCACTTTTTGAATTTTTTAGACTTTTTCAAGGCGCGGAGCGACGTGGATTCGACCGTTTGGGGTGGCGTTTGGACGCGGACTGGTTAGGTTAGGTTAGGTTAGGTTAGGTTAGGTTAGGTTAGGTTAGGTTAGGTTAGGTTAGGTTAGGTTAGGTTAGGTTAGGTTAGGTTAGGTTAGGTTAGGTTAGGTTAGGTTAGGTTAGGTTAGGTTAGGTTAGGTTAGGTTAGGTTAGGTTAGGTTAGGTTAGGTTAGGTTAGGTTAGGTTAGGTTAGGTTAGGTTAGGTTAGGTTAGGTTAGGTTAGGTTAGGTTAGGTTAGGTTAGGTTAGGTTAGGTTAGGTTAGGTTAGGTTAGGTTAGGTTAGGTTAGGTTAGGTTAGGTTAGGTTAGGTTAGGTTAGGTTAGGTTAGGTTAGGTTAGGTTAGGTTAGGTTAGGTTAGGTTAGGTTAGGTTAGGTTAGGTTAGGTTAGGTTAGGTTAGGTTAGGTTAGGTTAGGTTAGGTTAGGTTAGGTTAGGTTAGGTTAGGTTAGGTTAGGTTAGGTTAGGTTAGGTTTTTTTTTTTTTTTTTTTTTTTTTTTTTTTTTTTTTTTTTTTTTTTTTTTTGCACCTAATAGGCCTACCTTCCCCGGCTACTTTATCGCACAGGGGCGTTGACTAAGCTAATCTTTCCTCTTTTCTTTCGTCCATCCTCTAAATAATGTACAACACAGCTTTATTCTTTATTAGGATTTTACACCTATTAATATCACAGTTCCGGTTACACTTTTTATTATCCTACTTATATCTATCTCCTTACTATCTATTTATCTTTACATTTCTATCACAGTCATTCTTTTATTTACCTACTTATATCTATCTCCTTTCATTATTTATTTTCTACACATTCCAATCACGAGACGTGGCCCGCGAGGCGGGCGGCTTTCACTTCTCCGTGAGTATCCTCATAATACCCATTAGCAAGTGGGCGCCGGCCGCCTCGCGGTCCCCGCCCCGGCTTTACTCTCATTGAACTTGGCTGTTCTTTTAGTAATTTTAAGGCAAAAATCCTCCAGGTGCGATCTGTTACAGGCTAGCATGTCGGGCAGTCCCTGAAGACTAAGCGACATGCCCGTCCTCTGTTCCAGGTCGCATCTGGAGGAGGCAAAAATGGGGCACTCCAGAAGTAGGTGTGGGATGGATTGTTCCACCCCACTCTCACATTCGCAGTCCGGTTTTTCTTTCAGCCTGAAACGGCACAGGTACTCGGCAAAGGGCCCATGGCCTGTGAGGACCTGTGCCATCTCAGGACTGAATCTTCTCTCTCTTATTTGCTTCTGCGCAACTGCTACGTTCTTTAGGAACAGTTTTGTTATCCCCCCTGTTATCCCTTCCTTGTACCGCCGGTCCCATTCCTCGATCGTTTTCCTTCTCACTTCTTTTCTAATGTATGACAGTGGGTACTCTACGTGGGCTGCTCTGACCTTCGAGGTCTCCGCAGCGGCTCTCGCGAGTTCGTCCGCCCTCTCATTCCCCTCCGTGCCGACGTGCGCTTTCACCCAGTGGAGTTTAATATTCTGGCCCTTTTTTAGGCTCTCCACCAGGTGTCTGCGGATCTCGACTACTCGGGGGTTTCGAGAGCGTCCGCCCGCAATCGCCTCGAGCGAAGACCGCGAGTCGCTGCAGATGTTCACGTCAGTACCCGCTATCATCGCCTCCCTCACTGCACCGACGAGAGCTGCCAGCTCTGCTTGATACACGGTACAGTAAGGGGCCATCTTAATCTTTTTCCATTTTCGCTCTCTTCCTCCTTCCCATTTTGTCCATGCTGCCCCTACTCCTTTTTCCGTCTTACTACCGTCTGTGTAGATAGCTGTTTTGTCGTCATTTTGTATTAGGCCAGGGTCAGTTGTGATGGTGAAGCTTATCTCCGGTTTTTCCGCGGGATGGGGTTGTTCTAAAGCAGGTACGGCTCGCTCAATCCGGTCTCCTTCGCGTATGAACGGAGACGACCCCCTTCTGGCCTCAAACATCGCGGCGGCTTCTTCCACCCTGAGGTCGAGGGGCAGTATCCCCGCCAATAGCGTCGCGGAATTTAGCGATGCCGTCCTGTAGGTCTTTGCTATTTTCTGTGCAAAAGCCCTCTGCACCGTCTCCAGTTTTTTCTTCGTGCACAGTTTCTTAACTGTCGGTGCCCAGGCTGCCGACGCGTACGTAACTATCGGCTCTATGACGGCTTGGTATACCTGGTGTACCATGTCTCCCGTCATTCCCCATTCCAGCTTCGCCATTCTAGCTACTTTTTTATGAATATCCGCCGCTTTTCTTGTGACATTTTGCACATGCTTGTTAAACGTTAGCCCTTCGTCTATAGTCAGCCCCAGTAATTTAATTTCCTTCTCTAATACTATGTCCTGTCCATTCATTCTTATTCTTGGGGTATCGAACTTCAATCTTCGCGTCAGGACCATTGCTTTGGTTTTTTGTGGCGCGAAGTTGAGCTTGTTCTCGATACCCCACTTCCTCACATACTCGAGGGCAACGTTCGCTCGGTTTTCGATGGAGTGCGTGTCCGTTCCGCTGAACATCAGCACAACATCGTCTGCGAAAGCTTGTGCGTATGTCCCATCCTCTTCTAGTTCGACCAGTAGTGGGTCGAGCAAGATGTTCCAGAAGGTGGGGCCGCTAATCGAGCCCTGAATGCATCCCTTTTCAGGTTGCCTCACATGCTCTCTGTTTGCGTAGCGGACCACCACCCTCCTGCCTTTAAAGTAGTCTTCCACTACCAGCCTTAGTTGCTTGGGACAGTCCTTCTTTGCTAGTTGGTACTTGATCGCTGGCCACCATGCGTTGTCGAAAGCCCCCTCGATATCTAGCGACACCATCAGCACTATTTCCTTGTTATTTATGTGGCTCCTCGCTTTTGTCAAGATATCGTAGAGGGCATCCTCCGTGCTTTTCCCTGGCATGAATCCATACTGCCTCCTGCTCATCCTGGGGAGTAGGCTGTGTCTGATCCTGTTGATGATCACCTTTTCTAGGATCTTCCCCATGACTGGCAGGAGACCTATTGGGCGGTAGGATTTGGCGGCCGCGTAATCCTCCTTTCCTGGCTTCCTCAGTACCACTATCGTGCATTCCTTCCATAGATCAGGGAAGCATCCCACTTCGAGGCATTTATTGAAGATGGCCAAGGGAACCTCCGGGTTCGCCGTGATAGCTGCGCAGCAGATATCCGCAGTGAGTCCGTCGGCCCCCGGGGCCTTCCTCGGGTTGAAGCTTCTAGCAGTGCTGATGAGCTCCGCCATTGTGATTGGCACTTCATCAGCGCTACTTCCCTGCAAGCTGCTTGTCATTTCCTCTACCGTTTTCCTCATTTTTCGATGGATGTCATCATCCATCTCGCAATTATCAGGCGGGAAGAATTTCCGTGCCAGCAGCTGCACCGATTCTTCGGAGTTCAACGAAATGCCCTTCTCTATTAGCGTGGTGTCTTCCCTGATCCCTTCCGCCTTTCTTATTATTTTATATATCCTGTCCCATAAGCTTTCCCCTTCTTGCTTCGTACAGAGTTTTTTCCACCCTTCCTTTTGAGCCCTTTCGATCTCTTCTTCATAGGTCTTTTTTGCCTCCAGGTAGGCGTTTACTACGCACTCTCTCCTCCTGGGAGCTGCGTATGAGATCCTTTTCTTTTTTCTTGTCATATCCTTTTTTAGGGCCTCTATTTCCTTGTTCCACCAGGGTGGATCGAAGCTTTTCTTCCTTTGTTTTACTTTGGGGATATGTTTTTCAGCGGCTTTTATTATTGATTTCGTGTAATCCTTTACTATGTTATTGACCCCGGCCTTTGTGTCCTGTCCTTTTATTGTTTCTATGTCCAGTCCTAGATGTGTCAATTCCATGTTTATCTTGTCTCTAAATTCCTCCCAGTCTGCGTTTTTCGTATTGAATTTGCGGGTTGTCTTCGGTAGGTTGTGCGTTTGGGGTTTTTGAAGGGCTGTAGTCATAAAAATTGTGTTGTGGTCAGAGCTAGTGATGGAAGTATCAACCCACCATCTCGTTACCTTACTGAGGAGGGCCGTTGTGCATACTGTGATGTCCACTGCACTCGTGTATCTACGGCCTCCTCTCACGGTGTCGAAGGTGGGTGTGTTGCCACAATTTAAGATGCTCAGCCCCTCTTCGTCAAGGAACCCTCGTAATTCCCTTCCTCGTGTGTCTTCGTTTCGGCTCCCCCACCATTCACTCCATGCGTTCACGTCCCCTCCAATCAGTACCATCTTGGTTTTAAGTTTTTTCGTGACGCTTCCTAGTTGTTCGAGGTATGGTCCGATGGGTTCATCGCCTTCGAAGTACACTGAAATTACCCCTATTTCCCACTGGTCCGTTCTCAGGACGGCAGCCACTATGTTTTCCGTGATAAGTGACTTGTCTTGAAAGACTTCTATATGTTCGTCGAAAACAAGTATCGCCGCCTTCACCGGTTTCTCCCCAGTGGGTACGCACTGCACTACTCTGTACATAGGGCTTTCTGCCATCTGTTTACTGGCCCCTATGTACGGTTCCTGGAGTAGTGCTATTTTCACGTTTCTACCGCCCGCTTCTTTTATAAACTCCTGGATCGCGATTCTCTTTTTTCTAAGGTTCGCTTGTGCCAGGAGAAAGCCGGTAATATTGTTGGTGCCCTCGGCTTTTTTAACAATACGCGTAGCTTAGCCTCGCCGCCTTGTCCCACCCCTGCCGGGTTGGACAGCTCTGGCTGAAGGCTCCGTGCTCCGCGTCTCTTCCTTTTATTCCTATACAGTTAACGCAGCTGGGAGGTTTACCTTCCTTTTGGATCTGGCAATCTGCCCTCAAATGGGCTCCTCCGCAATGACTGCACACCTCGGTCTCCTTTTTACAATGTCTGCGGGTATGTCCATACCCCAGACACATAGTGCACTGGACCAGAGGGGATTGGTCCTCTACCCAAACCCGCTGCAGGTCCACGTGTATCCTACCAGCCGATGTTAATGATTGCCAAAGTTTTGGCGCGACCTGTAGGACCACGTGGCTCTCCAGAGGGTTTCTTGCTTTCCTTCTATACTTCTCCACTATGGTCAGGTCCCGTTCCTCCAGGTGTGCAGTCGCGTTTTTGTTTTGGTTCCTGATGGCCCGGGTGATATCTTCCGTGGTGTTGCAGGACAATAGATTTTTAATTTTTATAAGAGGGTTTTTATTTGAAGCATCTTTTACTTCCATTTCTCTTCCTAATTTTTCCTTAAGTTTACTCCTCTCTTCCTCCGTCCTGCAGCCCACTACAACTTTTCCGTCTCTGGCTCTCCTTATTTTTTGAACTTGCCATCCTTCCTCCTTCGCGTTTAGTAGATGACGGATGTTTTGCATTGTATCCTCTGCCGTGTCGGTCGAACTCTTCGGTTCCACCACGACAGAGTGCAGCGTAGGTTTATGTCCCGGGCCTGCTTTCCTATTTTGGTCCTGGCCGAGATTTTCCCTTGTCGCTTCTGCGTACGACTTCATTTTCGCTTCCAGGATGTTATATCTTTCTTTTTCTCTCTTTTCCTTCTCGTCAAACTCTTTCCTAATCTCGGCCAGGATGCTTTCATTTTTCTTTATTGCCAGATCCTCTATTTCTTTCCTACATTTCTCCAGTTTTCTGTTTTCCGTTTCCAATTTTTCAATCTGTTTGTCTAGTTTCTCGCTTAGTATTTCTTTTTTCCCTTTTGGTGTTGGCTTTTCTTGGTATTTCGGTGACTCCTCTTCGGCCTCCTTTACTAATTGGTACAGCCGTTTTACGGCTGTCTGTACCCCGGTTTTTATGTCCGTTTTAATATTTCTTGACTCCGCCAGATGTGCCATTGCCTTTAGGTAGCAATTTTTGGCTTCTTTTTCCCTGGTTTGAGCGGGAGCAGGAGACTTTCCTCCTCCACCCGCCCCCGCCAGGGGAGCCTCTTTTGCCACCTTCGGGCCCTGGCTGGAGGCCTCTTCCCACTTATCTATACTTCGCCTTATGCCAGGCGCCGATGTTTGGCTTTTGGGTGGAGTTCGTAGTCCCAACATTTTGCCTATTAGGTTTTGTCAGTTATTAAAATCAAAGTAGTTCAATAAAAGTACTACGCTATTTTCAAATTTTTTAAAATGAATAACTTAATCTAGGGTCTACTCCCAATAGGGCAGTAGCCGTGTCAATAGCAAATAATTTCTATATACAATTATTAATTTCTTAATATTATTACTTATCCTAAGGTCTACTCCCAATAGGGCAGTAGCCGTGTCAGTTCACAGTAATAAATTATTATTTACAATTATATTAAAATATTAACTTAATATTAGGGTCTGTCCCCAAAAGGGTGGCAGCCGTCAATTTGTCAAAAATCGTTTAAAACTTATCCTAAGGTCTGTCCCCAATAGGGTGGCAGCCGTCAAATTTCAAATTTCTAAACTTAAGCTAATTGTTTCAAGTCCTCGGGAAGGGCTGGTATAATTTAGAAATAAATAACTACGCGCGCTGGACCGTCCGCCCTAGTCGAGAGAATGTGTGTGTGTGTGTATAAGTGTGGTGGTTGTCAGGTGACTCCCCTCTTTGAGTGGAGTCAAATGAGCCGTCACACTTAGTGTTTATTGTGTTTTGTGTGTGTGTGTGTGTGTGTAAGTCACTTGTGTGTGTGTGTAGTTAGGTGCGGTAGCTATAAAATGACTCCCCTTTTTGAGTGGAGTCGTTTGAGCCGTCGCACCTGTATGTTGTGATTTTGATGGGTGGTCAGGCGGACGTGTCCGTGGGTTAGGTGCGTTTTTTATATATTTATATTCCCCTAATTCGTCCAAACTTGCTAAGTATACGTATACTACGTATACAAGTCCGCTGCCAAAATTGCCGAAAAACGCACCGTTTTCGAGTTATTAACTGCCAAAAGATTTTAATATTTCATAAGTTTTAGAAATTTTTAATAAATTTTATAAATTTTTAAAATTTGGTATTTAAAAATTTTGAATTTCGATCCTGGTAGGGGCGGGCCAGGCGGACAAATCCAATATATTAATATATATTAATATATTGATCTGCCCTTAAAAACGCGAAAAAACCAACCGTTCCCGAGATATTTGTGTTTTCTTCCTGGTTTCTTCCCGTCGCTGCAGCTCCGCTCGGGTTGGTCCGATCTTCTGGTTCGAACCGTCGTTAAGTTCAGCTCGCAGAGGGCTATCCAACGACGTATCGCACCTTTCCAGAAAATTCGGATTTCGCCGACCACGTGCCACGTGGTTTTTGGGTTTTTATGTCGTAACTTTTTTATTTTTGATGGTAAAAATCCTTGCGACCCTTCAGCAGACGCGTCTTCGTGAGTTCTATCGAGTGACGTTATTTAAATTGGGGGTCACCGCTTTAGTTTTTAAGTTTTTGAGCTTTAAGTTGTTTTTTATTAGGTTATTTTTGGTTTTTCAGTTATATAATTTTTTCCCCAAGGCATATATTTTAGAAAATTATGTTAATCGACTCGTCTTTTTGAGCCGCGTCTTTTGGTGTATAGCACTTGTGGGGGACGGCTCTAATTCTCCGACCAGTGGTCACGCCCCTTTTTTATTTTATTTAAATTTCTCAAAAACCTTTATCCGTAAAAATCCAAGATTGGTGTCAAAAGATGCGGCTTAGCAAGGCGCATCCAGCGATGCGAAGAAAAGCACAGGTCACCGATCAAATACGTGCGTCGCACTCACTTTTGTCACTGTTTTTTCACTTTTTTGTTGTTTTTTGAACTTTTTAGTCACTTATATTCACTTTTTATTAGACAATATTTATATATTTAGATTCGCCGTCGCGAGACGCACAAAATAATGTATCGCGATGTTTATTTCGCGACAAAAATCCTATTTTTGGGATTTTTAGTTTGCGGAGCTAAACGGTTTTGCTGCTTACGCGACGGCGGTTCGACTGCGACTGGTTAGGTTAGGTTAGGTTAGGTTAGGTTAGGTTAGGTTAGGTTAGGTTAGGTTAGGTTAGGTTAGGTTAGGTTAGGTTAGGTTAGGTTAGGTTAGGTTAGGTTAGGTTAGGTTAGGTTAGGTTAGGTTAGGTTAGGTTAGGTTAGGTTAGGTTAGGTTAGGTTAGGTTAGGTTAGGTTAGGTTAGGTTAGGTTAGGTTAGGTTAGGTTAGGTTAGGTTAGGTTAGGTTAGGTTAGGTTAGGTTAGGTTAGGTTAGGTTAGGTTAGGTTAGGTTAGGTTAGGTTAGGTTAGGTTAGGTTAGGTTAGGTTAGGTTAGGTTAGGTTAGGTTAGGTTAGGTTAGGTTAGGTTAGGTTAGGTTAGGTTAGGTTAAGGGCCTCATAGCCAAGCGGCTTTGTATGTGACCGTGGTGGGTGTGAGGTTCCGGGTTCGATTCCCGGTCCGAGTGTAAATTTATATTTATTCTCGGCCTTTGGTAGGGCTGTACGGTGCCGGGCGAGTGTTTAAACCGTACATAGTGGGCACAGTTGAGATTCTATAGTGTGCAGTGGGCACCCAACTATATCGATACTCCTGTGTAGGCTTAGAACGTAGCAATACGCTCTAGGCCGAGGGTGGCAATTACAAGTGGTTAAGTAATTGGACATTCCTTTAGTACGCGTCGAGCTGTCGTAGCGGCAACTGCGTTTTCGTTCGCTCCGCGGCTATAAAAATCCTATGTGGGATTTTTGTGTCTGATAATTTTGTGAATGGTTTCATAAGATTCAGGAATTAATACTGATCATTTTGATGTGTGTGTGAACCTTGTAAGTTATAAACATTAATAACTACAAGGCATAAGTGAGTGGGAAATTGACCCGGTGTGTTTGTGTTGTTTTTGTCGTGACGACGTATAAGTTTTTAGAACTTATTCTATGTGTTGGATTGCAGTGACTATGTGAGTACTTTTATTTTTAAAATCGGCTCACAAAGTTGGCTAAAAAATTACTTTTAGTTTTGAGGTGGTTTTTAAACCATATTATTTCGGAGGGTGGTCTGATGACCTAGAAGAGATAACCATCGCCTTCGTCTCAATAAGGCGGTTTGATTGGTATCAACATAGTCTGGTTTGGAGCAGGGAGGGCTGAGATATTGATGTTAGCATCATTCATCATTTATGTTACAATATACGACGCCATCTTGTCGTAAATTTGGTGTCAAGTGAGGCGCTGTGACGCGTCGGTGTTGGCGGACGTCTCTCACACCGCAGTGAGTGAACGTGGAAGATTTACACCGAAGTGGATTAAGACATTATATTTAATTTTAAGTCTAATTTTAATTTTAATTTTAATTTTAATTTTAATTTTGATTTTAATTTTAAGTTAATCTTAATTTAATTTAGTTTTGTGTGGTGTATTATATTATTTATATTATTTCATTGTATTCATCCATTTCATACATGCATCTTCATTGATGAGGAGGATTATGGGGAGGTTTCCGTCGTCGTCCGATAGTGACGACGATGTGCCTATTGGCACTTGTTTTAGAAAGCGGGGTCATGCTAAGAGCCCAGGGCGGGATGGGAAGGGAAGTTCTTCTCCATCTTCTCCACCTGCCAAGGGTAAGCCACCAAAAAAGGCGGCTTCTCATGTGGTGGGTTTGGAGGTGGCGCAGAGTGAGTTGCGGGATCTTGAGGCCTGGCCTCTCCCTGGAGAGGAAAAGCGTGGTGCTGGGGGCCATTTACAGGATGGGGCCTCAGCAAGCTCAGTGAAGGCTCCGGACGGGCCCCTCTCATCATGGGAGGATTACGAGGACGCAGTGGTTCTCTTGGGGGTTCCTGAGATCAAGGAGAAGTCGGCTGCCCGGGTTCACCAAATCATAGAGATTGCGGTGAAGTCGGGCAACCTTAAAGGTAAGTTTGTGCGCGACCTAAAGGTTGCGGCGAAAGATATGGGCGAGATGGTGGAGGATCTCGCCGACAGATGCCTCAGGGGGGATGAGGATAGGCGTCTCCAAAGAGACAATGTTCGCCTGAGGGCCCAGGTAAAAGACCTGGGTCTGGAGCTTGCGGCCCTTAGGAGGGATTTTAATGAACGCACTGCGCACTTTGCGCAGGCAAAGGGACACTCCGTGTCGGTGGAGGGTCCTTCCACTCCAGATGCCCTCCGTCAAATGATGGAGGGGCTTTTGGACGGGGTGAGGGAGAATCTTATGGGGGATGTGATGCGGGCTGTTGGGGGCATGTTGGATGCCAAGCTTGCGGGGATTGGGGACAGGCTCCTCCCTGAGCCTGTGCTGCGTCCTCCGCTGGCGGCATCGGCCCGTGGTCAGAGCCCCGAGCGTTTTGTAGAGAGGGGGGGCCCGGGGGCCCCGAATTTAACGGGGCCCCAGGGCTCAAGGACCCGTGAGGGTTCATTGGGGGGTCGGGGCACGGTGGCTCCGAATGTGGTGGGGACCCAGGGCCCCGAAGTTTTTGAGGGGAGCAGAGTCCCGGAGGCCCCAGGTCTTTTGGGGCCCCAGGGCTCTGGGGGTCCTGGTGACGGAAGCTGGGCGACCGTCACCAAAAAAAAGAAGAAGGGAAAAGGAAAGGGGAAGAAGAGTGGTTCTCCCGCTGCGCCGGTCCTTCCCCCTGTGAGTGGGGGAAGTGGCCGTGTGGGCCAGGCACAGGACCATGGAGTGGGTCACGGCGCAGGGCCCTCGGCTGGGCGGTCTGTCAGGGTGCAGCCTTCGCTCATTCCGCCGAAAACTTCCGCAGTGGTCATCACATTGCGGAGGGAGGCGGTGGAGCGGGGGGTGACGTATGCCGACGTGTTAACCAAGGCCAGAAATGGTATTAGCCTGGCTGAGATTGGTATCGCAAGTATCAGCATCCGGCTAACGGCAACGGGAGCTCGGATGCTGGAGGTGCCGGGGGTTGACAGGGAGGAGAAGGCTGATGCCCTGGCGGCTAGGCTTCGTGTGGTGCTGTCGGAGGAAGCCTTGGTGGGGAGGCCCGTCAAATGTGCGGACCTCCTTATTCGGGACCTCGACGACAGCATCACTGAGAGGGATGTGACGGAGGCGGTGGCTGCCATGGGTGGGTGCCTGGCTGAAGCGATCAAGCCAGGTAAGATTTGGAGGCGTGGGATACGGGGCTTGGGGGAGATGTTCCTCCTGTGTCCGGTCGCCGCCGCCGAGAAAGTGTGCCAAGGAAAGCTCCTCATTGGGTGGAGCTCCTGTCGGGTTGAAATCCGAGAGGATCGCCCTTTGAGGTGCTTTAAGTGCCAGGAGTTTGGTCACGTGCGGGTCACCTGTACCTCGGCGGTGGACATGGCGGAGGCGTGCTTTAGATGTGGGGTTGTAGGTCACAAGGCCCATGAGTGCAGCTCGAAAGAGCTGCATTGTGTGGTCTGCTCAGCGGCTGGGAAGCCGGCAGACCACAAAATGGGGGGTAGGGCCTGCAACCCTCCAAGGCGGAGGGGGGCCCCGTATGCCCCTGTAGCGTCCAGCACGGTGGTGGGGAATGCTCCCATGGAGGTTGGTGTAGAGCTGTCAAACAAATAAAATGTCTGACAGCCTTACTAGCCTCCTTCAGGGGAATTTAAGGCGCTCCGCTGCGGCTCAGGACTTGTTCCTGCAGTCGATGGCGGAGTGGGGGGTGATGGCGGCCGTTGTTACTGAGCCCTACTATGTGTCGCGACAGAGCTCATGGGTGGGGGACCTTCGAGGTGATGCGGCTGTGATTGCTCGGCCGCATGGACCTCCTCTCTCTCTAAGAGAGAGAGGTTCTGGGTTTGTTCTGGCTGATTGGGGGGAATGGACGTTCGTCGGAGCGTATTTTTCCCCCAATGAGCGTCTGAGCCATTTCGAGGGTTTCCTTGATGCCATGGGCCTGGCCATACGGGGGGCTCTTCCGCGGCCCCTTATCCTCATGGGAGACCTTAATGCGAGGTCTCCCACCTGGGGTGACAGGGTGTCGTGTCGGAGGGGCCCGGTTCTGGAGGAGTGGGCGGCGGAGTTGGGCCTCGTATTCTTAAACGAGGGAACGGAGCCCACCTGTGTCCGCCCACAGGGCAGTTCAAGGGTGGATGTGACCCTTGCTTCTGCGGCGGCGGCCCGGGTAACGACGGCATGGACTGTGCTGGACGGAGTGGAGACCCTATCGGATCATCGTTATATCCAGATGTGGGTCTCCACTTCGATGAGGTGGGATGTGCGGGGGCAGACTCGGATGAGATTTCCTCGCTGGTCCATAGGCCGACTGGACCGTCAGATTGCGCAGGAGGTGGCAATTGTCGAGGGGTGGTGTGCGCCCACTGGTGTTCTGGATGTAGATGAAGGAGCTGGCAGACTGAGCCTAAGTCTCCGAAGGGTGTCGGATGCGGCAATGCCCAAATGGAGGCCGCCGAAGGGGAGGAGAGCGGTCTACTGGTGGACATCGGAGATTGGCAATCTCCGAGGCGCATGTGGTGAGGCCAGAAGGGCCTACTACAGGAGCCGCCGGAGGAGGGGAGATAGCCCCAATGTCACGGAGGGCCTTCGGTTGATCTATAATGATCGCAAGAAGGCTCTCCAGGGGGCTATCTGTGAGGCAAAGGAAAGGACTCATCAGGAGATGCTTCGGGGGTTGAATGATGATCCATGGGGGCGCCCCTACCGATCGGCTCGTAAGAGGCTGAAAGGTACGGGGATGCCTCTCGTGGAGAGTCTGGAACCGACCTTCCTGAAGCGGGTGGTGGCGGATCTGTTTCCTTTGCCTTCTGACACTATCCCTCTGAATATGGCGGCGTCTGTGGGGGATGTGGCGGGCGGAGAGGAAGGGATAGCTCCGGAAGTCTCTGATATAGAGATGGAGGCTATCCTTACCCGTCTCAAAGCCCGCAAGAAAGCACCTGGCCCGGATGGTGTGCATGCGCGTGTCCTGGCAGTAGTCCTCCCTCATATGGAGGTCTCCGTCCGGGAGTTGTACACCGCGTGTTTGCGCAGTGGACGGTTCCCGGTGGCTTGGAAGACGGGACGACTGTGTCTCGTGCGGAAGGAGGACCGCCCGGCGGACAGTTCGGCGGCTTACCGCCCTATTGTCCTTTTGGACGAGGCGGGCAAGGCGCTGGAGTGGGTCGTGGCGTCTCGGTTGTGCCGGCACCTCTCTGTTGAGGGGCCGGATCTGAGCGAGGCACAGTACGGCTTTCGGGCGGGTCGGTCGACGCTAGATGCTCTTCGGGACCTGAGGTCTCACACCGGTGGGGTGGTTAGCGGGGGTGGAAGGGCATTGGCAGTATCATTAGATATTGCCAATGCCTTCAATAGTCTCCCTTTTGGCGTGGTTGGAGAGGCCCTTGAATTTTTTGAGGTCCCTCTGTATCTGCGCCGGATAGTGGGGGACTATTTTGCGGAGAGACGGATCGTGTACTCCAATAGAGAGGGCACGGTCTGTTACCACCCTGTGCGGTGTGGGGTACCTCAAGGCTCGGTCCTAGGGCCACTCCTGTGGGACATGGCCTACGATTGGGTATTGCGGGGCGCGCTTCTGCCAGGATTGCGCGTCTTCTGCTATGCAGACGATACCCTCGTAGTGGCCAGTGGGGCAAGCTATGGGGAGGTGGCTCGACTTGCAACGGTTGGCACCTCCCTTACTGTGAGACGGATAGGGGCCCTGGGACTTAGGGTGTCTCTCGATAAGACGGACGCCCTATTGTTCCATGGCCCTAGGAATGGTCCACCTCCTGGGGCGGTCCTGATGGTGGAAGGAGTAAGGGTTCCGGTGTCGTCCAAGATGAAATACCTTGGTCTCGTCTTGGACGGTCGCTGGAACTTTGAGGCCCACTTTAAGGCTCTCGGGGGGAAGTTAGTGGGGGCAGCGGGGGCGCTAGCAAGGCTTCTGCCTAATATTGGGGGCCCTCAGCAGAGTGTACGGAGGCTGTACTGCGGTGTCATACGCAGTATGGCCTTGTATGGGGCCCCAATATGGGATGATAGGCTGGGGGCGAAGAACCGCGCCCTGCTCAGGAGGCCGCAGCGAGTGATGGCGGTTCGGGCAGCTCGCTGCTATCGGACTGTCTCATTCGAGGCGGCGTGCCTGTTGGCGGGGACTCCGCCCTGGGAGTTCGAGGCGGTGGCCCTAAGTGGCCTGTATCGTCTCAAGTGTGAGACGAGAGCAGATGGCCGATGGGCCGAATTGGTCGGACCAGCGAGGAGGCAAGCCAGGGAGGACACCTTTAATAGGTGGGCCCATGATCTGGCTATGCCAAGGGCGGGTTTAAGAACAGTGGAGGCGATTCGCCCATTTTTACGGGAATGGGTGAATCGTCCGGGTGGGGCTGTGTCCTTTCGGATGGCGCAGATGCTGTCCGGGCATGGGTGCTTCGGACGGTTTCTGCACAAGGTAGCGGGACGGGAAATCCATCCCATCTGCCACCATTGTGGCGCCCCGGAGGACACGGCGGAGCACACCCTGGCTGAATGTGCCACTTGGTCGAGGCAACGCCACGACCTAGTGTCGGTCATCGGGACGGACCTCTCGCTACCGAGCGTTGTTGCAGCAATGCTTGGTAGCCAAGAGGCATGGCGAGCGGTAGCTTTCTTCTGTGAGCGCGTTTTGCTGCAGAAGGAGGCTGCTGAGCGTCAGCGGGAGGTGTGTGGCGATGGCCGGAGGGGTTGTGCTCGGCGAAGGCGTGGCGTGGGCGCGGGGGCTGGACGCGAAGAGCGTACGCCCAACAGCGTTCAGCTGCGCCGTCGTTGAGCCCTTATGCGGACATATTCGCCTGAATTCCCTGGGTTGAATGCCTTGTGCGACCCCCGGGGAATTCAATGCGGTGCCAGATGTCATTCATTCAGAATGGATGTGTCTGGCACTGCAGGTGATATGGAGGGCCTAGGAGGAATTTTTAGTGGGTCGGGTTTCTCCCCTCTGGTTAGCAGAGGGATAAGAGATAACCATCCCCACAGTCCCCGCGGTAGCGACTGCATACGCCCGCGGGCCTGCAATTGTGCATTTTAACCTCCTTCATAAAAAAAAAAAAAAAAAAAAAAGGTTAGGTTAGGTTAGGTTAGGTTAGGTTAGGTTAGGTTAGGTTAGGTTAGGTTAGGTTAGGTTAGGTTAGGTTAGGTTAGGTTAGGTTAGGTTAGGTTAGGTTAGGTTAGGTTAGGTTAGGTTAGGTTAGGTTAGGTTAGGTTAGGTTAGGTTAGGTTAGGTTAGGTTAGGTTAGGTTAGGTTAGGTTAGGTTAGGTTAGGTTAGGTTAGGTTAGGTTAGGTTAGGTTAGGTTAGGTTAGGTTAGGTTAGGTTAGGTTAGGTTAGGTTAGGTTAGGTTAGGTTAGGTTAGGTTAGGTTAGGTTAGGTTAGGTTAGGTTAGGTTAGGTTTTTTTTTTTTTTTTTTTTTTTTTTTTATTTGCACCTAATAGGCCTACCTTCCCCGGCTACTTTCTCGCACAGGGTCGTTGTCTAAGCTAAACTTCCATCATTTCTATCATCCTTCCTCAAAATAATTGACACACAGCTTTATTTTTTTTATTAGGGTTTTACACATAATATCAGTATCACAGTTTCGGTTACATTTTTTTAATATCCTATTTTTATCTTTTTCTTTACTCTATCTATTTATCCTTACATTTCTATCACAGTCAGTCTCTTATTTTCCTACTTTTATCTATATCCTTACATTAATTATTTTCAACACATTCCTATCCAGAGACGGGGCCCGCGACGCGGGCGGCTTTTACTTTTCCGTGAGTATTCTTATAATACTCATTGGCAAGTGGGCGCCGGCCGCCTCGCGGTCCCCGCCCCGGCCTTACTCTCATTGAACTTAGCTGTTCTTTTGGTAATTTTTTGGCAAAAATCCTCCAGGTGCGATCTGTTACAGACTAGCATGTCGGGCAGTCCCCGAAGACTAAGCGACATGCCCGTCATCTGTTCCAGGTCGCATCTGGAGGAGGCAAAAATGGGGCACTCCAGAAGTAGGTGTGGGATGGATTGTTCCACCCCGCTCTCACATTCGCAGTCAGGTTTTTCTTTCAGCCTGAAACGGCACAGGTACTCGGCAAAGGGCCCATGGCCTGTGAGGACCTGTGCCATCCCGGGACTGAATCTTTTCTCTCGGATTTGTTTATGTGCCCTTGTAATATTTGGCAGGAACAGTTTGGTTATTCCCCCTGTTATCCCTTCCTTATATCTTCGATCCCATTCTTCTATAGTTTTTCTTCTCACTTCTTTCCTGATGTATGAGAGCGGGTACTCTACGTGAGCTGCTTTGACTTTCGAGGTCTCCGCAGCGGCTCTCGCGAGTTCGTCCGCCCTCTCATTCCCCTCCGTGCCGACGTGCGCTTTCACCCAGTGGAGCTTAATATTCTGGCCCTTTTTAAGGCTCTCCACCAGGTGTCTGCGGATCTCGACTACTCGGGGGTTTCGAGAGCGTCCGCCCGCAATCGCCTCGAGCGAAGACCGCGAGTCGCTGCAGATGTTCACGTCAGTACCCGCTATCATCGCCTCCCTCACTGCACCGACGAGAGCCGCCAGCTCTGCTTGATATACGGTGCAGTAAGGGGCCATCTTTATCTTTTTCCATTTTCGCTCTCTTCCTCCTTCCCATTTCGTCCATGCTGCCCCTACTCCTTTCTCCGTCTTACTACCGTCTGTGTAGATAGCTGTTATGTCGTCATTTTGTATTAGGCCAGGGTCAGTTGTGATGGCGAAGCTTATCTCCGGTTTTTCCGCGGGATGGGGTTGTTCTAAAGCAGGTACGGCTAGCTCAATCCGGTCTCCTTCGCGTATGAACGGAGACGACCCCCTTCTGGCCTCAAACATCGCGGCGGCTTCTTCCACCCTGAGGTCGAGGGGCAGTATCCCCGCCAATAGCGTCGCGGAATTTAGCGATGCCGTCCTGTAGGTCTTTGCTATTTTCTGTGCAAAAGCCCTCTGCACCGTCTCCAGTTTTTTCTTCGTGCACAGTTTCTTAACTGTCGGTGCCCAGGCTGCCGACGCGTACGTAATTATCGGCTCTATGACGGCTTGGTATACCTGGTGTACCATGTCTCCCGTCATTCCCCATTCCAGCTTCGCCATTCTAGCTACTTTTTTATGAATATCCGCCGCTTTTCTTGTGACATTTTGCACATGCTTGTTAAACGTTAGCCCTTCGTCTATAGTCAGCCCCAGTAATTTAATTTCCTTCTCTAATGCTATGTCCTGTCCATTCATTCTTATTCTTGGGGTATCGAACTTCAATCTTCGCGTCAGGACCATTGCTTTGGTTTTTTGTGGCGCGAAGTTGAGCTTGTTCTCGATACCCCACTTCCTCACATACTCGAGGGCAACGTTCGCTCGGTTTTCGATGGAGTGCGTGTCCGTTCCGCTTAACATCAGCACAACATCGTCTGCGAAAGCTTGTGCGTATGTCCCATCCTCTTCTAGTTCGACCAGTAGTGGGTCGAGCAAGATGTTCCAGAAGGTGGGCCCGCTAATCGAGCCCTGAATGCATCCCTTTTCAGGTTGCCTCACATTCTCTCTGTTTGCGTAGCGGACCACCACCTTCCTGCCTTTGAAGTAGTCTTCCACTACCAGCCTTAGTTGCTTGGGACAGTCTTTCTTTGCTAGTTGGTACTTGATCGCCGGCCACCATGCGTTGTCGAAAGCCCCCTCGATATCTAGCGACACCATCAGCACTATTTCCTTGTTTTTAATGTGGCTCCTCGCTTTTGTCAAGATATCGTAGAGGGCATCCTCCGTGCTCTTTCCTGGCATGAATCCATACTGCCTCCTGCTCATCCTGGGGAGTAGGCTATGTCTTATTCTATTTATGATCACCTTTTCTAGGATCTTCCCCATGACTGGCAACAGGCCTATTGGACGGTAGGATTTGGCGGCCGCGTAATCCTCCTTTCCTGGCTTCCTCAGTACCACTATCGTGCATTCCTTCCATAGATCGGGGAAGCATCCCACTTCGAGGCATTTGTTGAAGATGGCCAAGGGAACCTCCGGGTTCGCCGTGATAGCTGCGCAGCAGATATCCGCAGTGAGTCCGTCAGCCCCCGGGGCCTTCCTCGGGTTGAAGCTTCTAGCAGTGCTGATGAGCTCCGCCATTGTGATTGGCACTTCATCAGCACTACTTCCCTGCAAGCTGCTGGTCATTTCCTCAACCGTTTTCCTCATTCTTTGATGGATGTCATCATCCATCTCACAATTGTCAGGCGGGAAGAATTTCTGTGCCAGCAGCTGCACCGATTCTTCGGAGTTCAGTGAAATGCCCTTCTCTATTAGCGTGGTGTCTTCCCCGATCCCTTCCGCCTTTCTTATTATTTTATATATTCTGTCCCATAAGCTTTCCCCTTCTTGCTTCGTGCAGAGTTTTTTCCACCCTTCCTTTTGAGCCCTTTCGATCTCTTCTTCGTATATCTTTTTTGCCTCCAGGTAGGCAGTTATTACGTACTCTCTCCTCCTGGGAGCTGCGTATGAGATCCGTTTCTTTTTTCTGACCATGTCTTTCTTAAGGGCCTCTATTTCTTTGTTCCACCAGGGTGGATTGAAGTTTTTTCTTTTTTGTTTAATTTTGGGGATATGTTTTTCTGCGGCTTTTATAATTGATTTCGAATATTCCGTTACTATGTTATTGACCCTGGCCTTCGTGTCCAGTTCTTTTATTTTGTCAGTATTTATTCCCTTATTTGTCATGTCCGTCCTTAACTTGTTCTTAAAATCCTCCCAGTCTGCATTTTTGGTACTGTATATGCGGGTCGTCTTCGGTAGGGTGTGCGTTTGGGGTTTTTGAAGGGCTGTAGTCACAAAAATCGTGTTATGGTCTGAACTAGTAATAGAAGTATCAACCCACCATCTCGTTACCTTACTGAGGAGGGCCGTTGTGCATACTGTGATATCTACTGCACTCGTGTATCTACGGCCCCCTCTTACGGTGTCGAAGGTGGGTGTGTTGCCACAATTTAGGATGTTCAGCCCTTCTTCTTCAAGGAACCCTCGTAGTTCCTTTCCTCGTGTGTCTTCGTTTCGGCTCCCCCACCATTCACTCCATGCATTCACGTCCCCTCCAATTAGTACCATCTTGGTTTTTAGTCTCTTCGTGAAGCTTCCTAGTTGTACGAGGTATGGTTCGATGGGTTCATCGCCTTCGAAGTACACTGAAATTATCCCTATCTCCCACTGGTCCGTTCTCAGGACGGCAGCCACTATGTTTTCCGTTATTAGAGTTTTGTCTTGTAGGACCTCGATGTGCTCGTCGAAAACAAGTATCGCCGCCTTCACCGGTTTCTCTCCAGTGGGTACGCACTGCACTACTCTGTACATAGGGCTTTCTGCCATCTGTGGTTAGGTTAGGTTAGGTTAGGTTAGGTTAGGTTAGGTTAGGTTAGGTTAGGTTAGGTTAGGTTAGGTTAGGTTAGGTTTTTTTTTTTTTTTTTTTTTTTTTTTTTTTTTTTTTTTGCACCTAATAGGCCTACCTTCCCCGGCTACTTTATCGCACAGGGTCGTTGTCTAAGCTAAACTTCCATCATTTCTATCATCCTTCCTCTAAATAATGTACAACACAGCTTTATTCTTTATTAGGATTTTACACCTATCAATATCACAGTTCCGGTTACACTTTTTATTTTCCTACTTATATCTATCTCCTTACTTTCTATTTATCTTTACATTTCTATCACAGTCAGTCTCTTATTTTCCTACTTTTATCTATATCCTTACATTAATTATTTTCAACACATTCCTATCCAGAGACGGGGCCCGCGACGCGGGCGGCTTTTACTTTTCCGTGAGTATTCTTATAATACTCATTGGCAAGTGGGCGCCGGCCGCCTCGCGGTCCCCGCCCCGGCCTTACTCTCATTGAACTTAGCTGTTCTTTTGGTAATTTTTTGGCAAAAATCCTCCAGGTGCGATCTGTTACAGACTAGCATGTCGGGCAGTCCCTGAAGACTAAGCGACATGCCTGTCATCTGTTCCAGGTCGCATCTGGAGGAGGCAAAAATGGGGCACTCCAGAAGTAGGTGTGGGATGGATTGTTCCACCCCACTCTCACATTCGCAGTCCGGTTTTTCTTTCAGCCTGAAACGGCACAGGTACTCGGCAAAGGGCCCATGGCCTGTGAGGACCTGTGCCATCCCGGGACTGAATCTTTTCTCTCGGATTTGTTTATGTGCCCTTGTAATATTTGGCAGGAACAGTTTGGTTATTCCCCCTGTTATCCCTTCCTTATATCTTCGATCCCATTCTTCTATAGTTTTTCTTCTCACTTCTTTCCTGATGTATGAGAGCGGGTACTCTACGTGAGCTGCTTTGACTTTCGAGGTCTCCGCAGCGGCTCTCGCGAGTTCGTCCGCCCTCTCATTCCCCTCCGTGCCGACGTGCGCTTTCACCCAGTGGAGCTTAATATTCTGGCCCTTTTTAAGGCTCTCCACCAGGTGTCTGCGGATCTCGACTACTCGGGGGTTTCGAGAGCGTCCGCCCGCAATCGCCTCGAGCGAAGACCGCGAGTCGCTGCAGATGTTCACGTCAGTACCCGCTATCATCGCCTCCCTCACTGCACCGACGAGAG
This sequence comes from Pieris napi, assembly GCF_905475465.1. NCBI lineage: Eukaryota > Metazoa > Arthropoda > Insecta > Lepidoptera > Pieridae > Pieris > Pieris napi. Next base: position 13,229,625 of record NC_062242.1, read on the forward strand.
CCGCCAGCTCTGCTTGATATACGGTGCAGTAAGGGGCCATCTTTATCTTTTTCCATTTTCGCTCTCTTCCTCCTTCCCATTTCGTCCATGCTGCCCCTACTCCTTTCTCCGTCTTACTACCGTCTGTGTAGATAGCTGTTATGTCGTCATTTTGTATTAGGCCAGGGTCAGTTGTGATGGCGAAGCTTATCTCCGGTTTTTCCGCGGGATGGGGTTGTTCTAAAGCAGGTACGGCTAGCTCAATCCGGTCTCCTTCGCGTATGAACGGAGACGACCCCCTTCTGGCCTCAAACATCGCGGCGGCTTCTTCCACCCTGAGGTCGAGGGGCAGTATCCCCGCCAATAGCGTCGCGGAATTTAGCGATGCCGTCCTGTAGGTCTTTGCTATTTTTTGTGCGAAAACCCTCTGCACCGTCTCCAGTTTTTTCTTCGTGCACAGTTTCTTAACTGTCGGTGCCCAGGCTGCCGACGCGTACGTAATTATCGGCTCTATGACGGCTTGGTATACCTGGTGTACCATGTCTCCCGTCATTCCCCATTCCAGCTTCGCCATTCTAGCTACTTTTTTATGAATATCCGCCGCTTTTCTTGTGACATTTTGCACATGCTTGTTAAACGTTAGCCCTTCGTCTATAGTCAGCCCCAGTAATTTAATTTCCTTCTCTAATGCTATGTCCTGTCCATTCATTCTTATTCTTGGGGTATCGAACTTCAATCTTCGCGTCAGGACCATTGCTTTGGTTTTTTGTGGCGCGAAGTTGAGCTTGTTCTCGATACCCCACTTCCTCACATACTCGAGGGCAACGTTCGCTCGGTTTTCGATGGAGTGCGTGTCCGTTCCGCTGAACATCAGCACAACATCGTCTGCGAAAGCTTGTGCGTATGTCCCATCCTCTTCTAGTTCGACCAGTAGTGGGTCGAGCAAGATGTTCCAGAAGGTGGGCCCGCTAATCGAGCCCTGAATGCATCCCTTTTCAGGTTGCCTCACATTCTCTCTGTTTGCGTAGCGGACCACCACCTTCCTGCCTTTGAAGTAGTCTTCCACTACCAGCCTTAGTTGCTTGGGACAGTCTTTCTTTGCTAGTTGGTACTTGATCGCCGGCCACCATGCGTTGTCGAAAGCCCCCTCGATATCTAGCGACACCATCAGCACTATTTCCTTGTTTTTAATGTGGCTCCTCGCTTTTGTCAAGATATCGTAGAGGGCATCCTCCGTGCTCTTTCCTGGCATGAATCCATACTGCCTCCTGCTCATCCTGGGGAGTAGGCTATGTCTTATTCTATTTATGATCACCTTTTCTAGGATCTTCCCCATGACTGGCAACAGGCCTATTGGACGGTAGGATTTGGCGGCCGCGTAATCCTCCTTTCCTGGCTTCCTCAGTACCACTATCGTGCATTCCTTCCATAGATCGGGGAAGCATCCCACTTCGAGGCATTTGTTGAAGATGGCCAAGGGAACCTCCGGGTTCGCCGTGATAGCTGCGCAGCAGATATCCGCAGTGAGTCCGTCAGCCCCCGGGGCCTTCCTCGGGTTGAAGCTTCTAGCAGTGCTGATGAGCTCCGCCATTGTGATTGGCACTTCATCAGCACTACTTCCCTGCAAGCTGCTGGTCATTTCCTCAACCGTTTTCCTCATTCTTTGATGGATGTCATCATCCATCTCACAATTGTCAGGCGGGAAGAATTTCTGTGCCAGCAGCTGCACCGATTCTTCGGAGTTCAGTGAAATGCCCTTCTCTATTAGCGTGGTGTCTTCCCTGATCCCTTCCGCCTTTCTTATTATTTTATATATTCTGTCCCATAAGCTTTCCCCTTCTTGCTTCGTGCAGAGTTTTTTCCACCCTTCCTTTTGAGCCCTTTCGATCTCTTCTTCGTATATCTTTTTTGCCTCCAGGTAGGCAGTTATTACGTACTCTCTCCTCCTGGGAGCTGCGTATGAGATCCGTTTCTTTTTTCTGACCATGTCTTTCTTAAGGGCCTCTATTTCTTTGTTCCACCAGGGTGGATTGAAGTTTTTTCTTTTTTGTTTAATTTTGGGGATATGTTTTTCTGCGGCTTTTATAATTGATTTCGAATATTCCGTTACTATGTTATTGACCCTGGCCTTCGTGTCCAGTTCTTTTATTTTGTCAGTATTTATTCCCTTATTTGTCATGTCCGTCCTTAACTTGTTCTTAAAATCCTCCCAGTCTGCATTTTTGGTACTGTATATGCGGGTCGTCTTCGGTAGGGTGTGCGTTTGGGGTTTTTGAAGGGCTGTAGTCACAAAAATCGTGTTATGGTCTGAACTAGTAATAGAAGTATCAACCCACCATCTCGTTACCTTACTGAGGAGGGCCGTTGTGCATACTGTGATATCTACTGCACTCGTGTATCTACGGCCCCCTCTTACGGTGTCGAAGGTGGGTGTGTTGCCACAATTTAGGATGTTCAGCCCTTCTTCTTCAAGGAACCCTCGTAGTTCCTTTCCTCGTGTGTCTTCGTTTCGGCTCCCCCACCATTCACTCCATGCATTCACGTCCCCTCCAATTAGTACCATCTTGGTTTTTAGTCTCTTCGTGAAGCTTCCTAGTTGTACGAGGTATGGTTCGATGGGTTCATCGCCTTCGAAGTACACTGAAATTATCCCTATCTCCCACTGGTCCGTTCTCAGGACGGCAGCCACTATGTTTTCCGTTATTAGAGTTTTGTCTTGTAGGACCTCGATGTGCTCGTCGAAAACAAGTATCGCCGCCTTCACCGGTTTCTCTCCAGTGGGTACGCACTGCACTACTCTGTACATAGGGCTTTCTGCCATCTGTTTACTGGCCCCTATGTACGGTTCCTGGAGTAGTGCTATTTTCACGTTTCTACCGCCCGCTTCTTTTATAAACTCCTGGATCGCGATTCTCTTTTTTCTAAGGTTCGCTTGTGCCAGGAGAAAGCCGGTAATATTATTGGTGCCCTCGGCTTTTTTAGCAATACGCGTAGCTTAGCCTCGCCGCCTTGTCCCACCCCTGCCGGGTTGGACAGCTCTGGCTGAAGGCCCCGTGCTCCGCGTTTCTTCCTTTTATTGATATACAGTTGACGCAGCTGGGAGGTTTACCTTCCTTTTGGATCTGGCAATCTGCCCTCAAATGGGCTCCTCCGCAATGACTGCACACCTCGGTCTCCTTTTTACAATGTCTGCGGGTATGTCCGTACCCCAGACACATAGTGCACTGGACCAGAGGGGATTGGTCCTCTACCCAAACCCGCTGCAGGTCCACGTGTATCCTGCCAGCCGCTGTTAATGATTGCCAGAGTTTTGGCGTGACCTGCAGGACCACGTGGCTCTCCAGGGGGTTTCTCGCCTTTCTTCTATATTTTTCTATAATTGTTAGGTCCCGTTCCTCCAGGTGTGCAGTCACATTTCTGTTTTGGTTTTTGATGGCCCGGGTAATGTCTTCTGTCGTGTTGCAGGACAGGAGATTTTTAATTTTAATTAATGGGTTTTTATTTAAGGTGTCCTTCACCATCATTTCTTCCCCTAATTTTTCTTTGATTTTATTCCTTTCCTCCTCCGTCCTGCATCCCACTACGACCTTCCCGTCTCTGGCTCTTCTTATTTTTGCTACCTGCCAGCCTTCTTCTTTTGCATTTAACAGATGCCGGATGTTCTGCATCGTGTCCTCTGCCGTGTCTGTCGCACTCTTAGGCGCCACAACGACAGAGTGTAGCGTAGGTTTCTGTCCTCCCGGGCCTTCTTTTCGATTTTGGCCCTGACCGAGATTTTCCTTCGTCGCTTCTGCATACGACCTCATTTTCCTTTCCCAGATGTTATGCCTTTCTATTTCTCTCTTTTCTTTTTCCTCCAACTCTTTCCTAATCTCGGTCAGGATACTTTCATTTTTCTGTTTTGCCAGATCCTCCATATTTTTTCTAAATTTTTCCAATTTCTTGTTCTCCATTTCCATTCTTTCTATTTGTTTGTGTAGCTTTTCGTTTATATCTATTTTTGCTTCATTTTTCTGTTTGGGTGTTTGTTGTTGTGGGTTCCTCTGTATCTCCTCTTCGGCCTCTTTGACTATCTGGTACAGCCGCTTGACAGCTGACTGTACCCCTGTTTTAATATCCGTTTTTATATTCCTGGACTCCGCCAGGTGCGCCATTGCCTTCAGATAGCAGTTTTTGGCTTCTTTTTCCCTGGCCAGAGCGGGAGCAGGAGACTTACCTCCTCCACCCGCCCCGGTCAGGGAAGCCTCTTTTGCCACCTTTGGGGCCTGGCTAGAGGCCTCCTCCCACTTATCGATGCTGCGCCTGATGGCAGGCGCCGATGACTGACTTTTCGGTGGAGTACGTAGACCCAGCATTTTGCCTATTAGGAATTGTCAGTGGTAAAATTTAACGATCGTTCAATTGAGTACTTAGTCTAAGGTCTACCCCCAATAGGGTGGTAGCCGTGTCAATAATATATTATTTAAATACAATAATTTAAATTATCCAATAAACTTATTCTAGGGTCTACTCCCAATAGGGTAGTAGCCGTGTCAGTAAATTATTATTTATATACAAAATTTAAATCTACAATAAAACTTATTTTAGGGTCTACTCCCAATAGGGTAGTAGCCTTGTCAGTAAAATATTTTTATATACAAAATTTAAATCTACAGTAAAACTTATTTTAGGGTCTACTCCCAATAGGGTAGTAGCCGTGTCAATATAATATTATTATTATACAATTTTTGAAATATACAATAAAACTTATTCTAGGGTCTACTCCCAATAGGGTAGTAGCCGTGTCAGTAATTATTATTTATATACAATTTAAATATACAGTAAAACTTGTTTTAGGGTCTACTCCCAATAGGGTAGTAACCGTCAATTAAAACTTAGCCTACTTTCTTATCTAACTTAAAACTAGTGTCTTTTCCCAAAAGGGAAAAGGCAGTCAATAAAGCTATATGTTTCAGGTCCTCGGGAAGGGCTGGTATAATTTAGAAATAAAAATACGCGCGCTGGACCGTCCGCCCTAGTCGACGATGTGTGTGTGTGTGTATAAGTGTGGTGGTCAGGTGACTCCCCTCTTTGAGTGGAGTCAAATGAGCCGTCACACTTAGTGTTTATGGTGTTTTGTGTGTGTGTGTGTGTGTAAGTCACTTGTGTGTGTGTGTAGTTAGGTGCGGTAGCTATAAAAAGACTCCCCTCTTTGAGTGGAGTCGTTTGAGCCGTCGCACCTGTATGTTGTTATTTTGATGGGTGGTCAGGCGGACGTGTCCGTGGGTTAGGTGCGTTTTTTATATATTTATATTCCCCTAATTTGTCCAAACTTGCTAAGTATACGTATACTACGTATACAAGTCCGCTGCCAAAATTGCCGAAAAACGCACCGTTTACGAGTTATTAACTGCCAAAAGATTTTAATATTTCAAAAGTTTTAGAAATTTTTAATAAATTTAATAAATTTTGAAAATTTGGAATTTAAAAATTTTGAATTTCGATCCTGGTAGGGGCGGGCCAGGCGGACAATCCAATATATTAATATATATTAATATATTGATCTGCCCTTAAAAACGCGAAAAAACCAACCGTTCCCGAGATATTTATGTTTTCTTCCTGGTTTCTTCCCGTCGCTGCAGCTCCGCTCGGGTTGGTCCGATCTTCTGGTTCGAACCGTCGTTACGTTCAGCTCGCAGAGGGCTATCCAACGACGTATCGCACCTTTCCAGAAAATTTGGATTTCGCCGACCACGTGCCACGTGGTTTTTAGGTTTTTATGTCGTAACTTTTTTATTTTTGATGGTAAAAATCCTTTCGACCCTTCAGCAGACGCGTCTTCGTGAGTTCTATCGAGTGACGTTATTTAAATTGGGGGTCACCGCTTTAGTTTTTAAGTTTTTGAGCTTTAAGTTGTTTTTTATTAGGTTATTTTTGGTTTTTCAGTTATAAAATTTTTTCCCCAAGGCATATATTTTAGAAATTTATGTCAATCGACTCGTCTTTTTGAGCCGCGTCTTTTGGTGTATAGCACTTGTGGGGGACGGCTCTAATTCTCCGACCAGTGGTCACGCCCCTTTTTTATTTTATTTAAATTTCTCAAAAACCTTTATCCGTAAAAATCCAAGATTGGTGTCAAAAGATGCGGCTTAGCAAGGCGCATCTAGCGATGCGAAGAACGGCACAGGTCACCGATCAAATACGTGCGTCGCACTCACTTTTGTCACTGTTTTTTCACTTTTTTGTTGTTTTTCGAACTTTTTAGTCACTTATATTCACTTTTTATTAGACAATATTTATATATTTAGATTCGCCGTCGCGAGACGCACAAAATGATGTATCGCACTGTTTGTTTCGCGACAAAAATCCTATTTTTGGGATTTTTAGTTTGCGGAGCTTCACTGTTTTGCTGTTTACGCGACGGCGGTTCGACTGCGACTGGTTAGGTTAGGTTAGGTTAGGTTAGGTTAGGTTAGGTTAGGTTAGGTTAGGTTAGGTTAGGTTAGGTTAGGTTAGGTTAGGTTAGGTTAGGTTAATAGGTGGGCCCATGATCTGGCTATGCCAAGGGCGGGTTTAAGAACAGTGGAGGCGATTCGCCCATTTTTACGGGAATGGGTGAATCGTCCGGGTGGGGCTGTGTCCTTTCGGATGGCGCAGATGCTGTCCGGGCATGGGTGCTTCGGACGGTTTCTGCACAAGGTGGCGGGACGGGAAATCCATCCCATCTGCCACCATTGTGGCGCCCCGGAGGACACGGCGGAGCACACCCTGGCTGAATGTGCCACTTGGTCGAGGCAACGCCACGACCTAGTGTCGGTCATCGGGACGGACGTCTCGCTACCGAGCGTTGTTGCAGCAATGCTTGGTAGCCAAGAGGCATGGCGAGCGGTAGCTTTCTTCTGTGAGCGCGTTTTGCTGCAGAAGGAGGCTGCTGAGCGTCAGCGGGAGGTGTGTGGCGATGGCCGGAGGGGTTGTGCTCGGCGAAGGCGTGGCGTGGGCGCGGGGGCTGGACGCGAAGAGCGTACGCCCAACAGCGTTCAGCTGCGCCGTCGTTGAGCCCTTATGCGGACATATTCGCCTGAATTCCCTGGGTTGAATGCCCTGTGCGACCCCCGGGGAATTCAATGCGGTGCCAGATGTCATTCATTCAGAATGGATGTGTCTGGCACTGCAGGTGATATGGAGGGCCTAGGAGGAATTTTTAGTGGGTCGGGTTTCTCCCCTCTGGTTAGCAGAGGGATAAGAGATAACCATCCCCACAGTCCCCGCGGTAGCGACTGCATACGCCCGCGGGCCTGCAATTGTGCATTTTAACCTCCTTCATAAAAAAAAAAAAAAGGTTAGGTTAGGTTAGGTTAGGTTAGGTTAGGTTAGGTTAGGTTAGGTTAGGTTAGGTTAGGTTAGGTTAGGTTAGGTTAGGTTAGGTTAGGTTAGGTTAGGTTAGGTTAGGTTAGGTTAGGTTAGGTTAGGTTAGGTTAGGTTAGGTTAGGTTAGGTTAGGTTAGGTTAGGTTAGGTTAGGTTAGGTTAGGTTAGGTTAGGTTAGGTTAGGTTAGGTTAGGTTAGGTTAGGTTAGGTTAGGTTAGGTTAGGTTAGGTTAGGTTAGGTTAGGTTAGGTTAGGTTAGGTTAGGTTAGGTTAGGTTAGGTTAGGTTAGGTTAGGTTAGGTTAGGTTAGGTTAGGTTAGGTTAGGTTAGGTTAGGTTAGGTTAGGTTAGGTTAGGTTAGGTTAGGTTAGGTTAGGTTAGGTTAGGTTAGGTTAGGTTAGGTTTTTTTTTTTTTTTTTTTTTTTTTTTTTTTTTTTTTTTTTTTGCACCTAATAGGCCTACCTTCCCCGGCTACTTTATCGCACAGGGTCGTTGTCTAAGCTAAACTTCCATCATTTCTATCATCCTTCCTCAAAATAATTGACACACAGCTTTATTTTTTATTAGGGTTTTACACCTATCAGTATCACAGTTTCAGTTACATTTTTTATTATCCTATTTTTATCTTTTTCTTTACTCTATCTATTTATCTTTACATTTCTATCACAGTCAGTCTCTTATTTTCCTACTTTTATCTATATCCTTACATTAAATTATTTTCAACACATTCCTATCCAGAGACGGGGCCCGCGACGCGGGCGGCTTTTACTTTTCCGTGAGTATTCTTATAATACTCATTGGCAAGTGGGCGCCGGCCGCCTCGCGGTCCCCGCCCCGGCCTTACTCTCATTGAACTTAGCTGTTCTTTTGGTAATTTTTTGGCAAAAATCCTCCAGGTGCGATCTGTTACAGACTAGCATGTCGGGCAGTCCCTGAAGACTAAGCGACATGCCCGTCATCTGTTCCAGGTCGCATCTGGAGGAGGCAAAAATGGGGCACTCCAGAAGTAGGTGTGGGATGGATTGTTCCACCCCACTCTCACATTCGCAGTCAGGTTTTTCTTTCAGCCTGAAACGGCACAGGTACTCGGCAAAGGGCCCATGGCCTGTGAGGACCTGTGCCATCCCGGGACTGAATCTTTTCTCTCGGATTTGTTTATGTGCCCTTGTAATATTTGGCAGGAACAATTTGGTTATTCCCCCTGTTATCCCTTCCTTATATCTTCGATCCCATTCTTCTATAGTTTTTCTTCTCACTTCTTTCCTGATGTATGAGAGCGGGTACTCTACGTGAGCTGCTTTGACTTTCGAGGTCTCCGCAGCGGCTCTCGCGAGTTCGTCCGCCCTCTCATTCCCCTCCGTGCCGACGTGCGCTTTCACCCAGTGGAGCTTAATATTCTGGCCCTTTTTAAGGCTCTCCACCAGGTGTCTGCGGATCTCGACTACTCGGGGGTTTCGAGAGCGTCCGCCCGCAATCGCCTCGAGCGAAGACCGCGAGTCGCTGCAGATGTTCACGTCAGTACCCGCTATCATCGCCTCCCTCACTGCACCGACGAGAGCCGCCAGCTCTGCTTGATATACGGTGCAGTAAGGGGCCATCTTTATCTTTTTCCATTTTCGCTCTCTTCCTCCTTCCCATTTCGTCCATGCTGCCCCTACTCCTTTCTCCGTCTTACTACCGTCTGTGTAGATAGCTGTTGTGTCGTCATTTTGTATTAGGCCAGGGTCAGTTGTGATGGCGAAGCTTATCTCCGGTTTTTCCGCGGGATGGGGTTGTTCTAAAGCAGGTACGGCTCGCTCAATCCGGTCTCCTTCGCGTATGAACGGAGACGACCCCCTTCTGGCCTCAAACATCGCGGCGGCTTCTTTCACCCTGAGGTCGAGGGGCAGTATCCCCGCCAAAAGCGTCGCGGAATTTAGCGATGCCGTCCTGTAGGTCTTTGCTATTTTCTGTGCAAAAGCCCTCTGCACCGTCTCCAGTTTTTTCTTCGTGCACAGTTTCTTTACTGTCGGTGCCCAGGCTGCCGACGCGTACGTAACTATCGGCTCTATGACGGCTTGGTATACCTGGTGTACCATGTCTCCCGTCATTCCCCATTCCAGCTTCGCCATTCTAGCTACTTTTTTATGAATATCCGCCGCTTTTCTTGTGACATTTTGCACATGCTTGTTAAACGTTAGCCCTTCGTCTATAGTCAGCCCCAGTAATTTAATTTCCTTCTCTAATGCTATATCCTGTCCATTCATTCTTATTCTTGGGGTATCGAACTTCAATCTTCGCGTCAGGACCATTGCTTTGGTTTTTTGTGGCGCGAAGTTGAGCTTGTTCTCGATACCCCACTTCCTCACATACTCGAGGGCAACGTTCGCTCGGTTTTCGATGGAGTGCGTGTCCGTTCCGCTGAACATCAGCACAACATCGTCTGCGAAAGCCTGTGCATATGTCCCATCTTCTTCTAGTTCGACCAGTAGTGGGTCGAGCAAGATGTTCCAGAAGGTGGGGCCGCTAATCGAGCCCTGAATGCATCCCTTTTCAGGTTGCCTCACACTCTCTCTGTTTGCGTAGCGGACCACCACCTTCCTGCCTTTGAAGTAGTCTTCCACTACCAGCCTTAGTTGCTTGGGACAGTCTTTCTTTGCTAGTTGGTACTTGATCGCCGGCCACCATGCGTTGTCGAAAGCCCCCTCGATATCTAGCGACACCATCAGCACTATTTCCTTGTTTTTAATGTGGCTCCTCGCTTTTGTCAAGATATCGTAGAGGGCATCCTCCGTGCTCTTTCCTGGCATGAATCCATACTGCCTCCTGCTCATCCTGGGGAGTAGGCTATGTCTTATTCTATTTATGATCACCTTTTCTAGGATCTTCCCCATGACTGGCAACAGGCCTATTGGACGGTAGGATTTGGCGGCCGCGTAATCCTCCTTTCCTGGCTTCCTCAGTACCACTATCGTGCATTCCTTCCATAGATCAGGGAAGCATCCCACTTCGAGGCATTTATTGAAGATGGCCAAGGGAACCTCCGGGTTCGCCGTGATAGCTGCGCAGCAGATATCCGCAGTGAGTCCGTCAGCCCCCGGGGCCTTCCTCGGGTTGAAGCTTCTAGCAGTGCTGATGAGCTCCGCCATTGTGATTGGCACTTCATCAGCACTACTTCCCTGCAAGCTGCTGGTCATTTCCTCAACAGTTTTCCTCATTCTTTGATGGATGTCATCATCCATCTCACAATTGTCAGGCGGGAAGAATTTCTGTGCCAGCAGCTGCACCGATTCTTCGGAGTTCAGTGAAATGCCCTTCTCTATTAGCGTGGTGTCTTCCCTGATCCCTTCCGCCTTTCTTATTATTTTATATATTCTGTCCCATAAGCTTTCCCCTTCTTGCTTCGTGCAGAGTTTTTTCCACCCTTCCTTTTGAGCCCTTTCGATCTCTTCTTCGTATATCTTTTTTGCCTCCAGGTAGGCAGTTATTACGTACTCTCTCCTCCTGGGAGCTGCGTATGAGATCCGTTTCTTTTTCCTGACCATGTCTTTCTTAAGGGCCTCTATTTCTTTGTTCCACCAGGGTGGATTGAAGTTTTTTCTTTTTTGTTTAATTTTGGGGATATGTTTTTCTGCGGCTTTTATAATTGATTTCGAATATTCCGTTACTATGTTATTGACCCTGGCCTTCGTGTCCAGTTCTTTTATTTTGTCAGAATTTATTCCCTTATTTGTCATGTCCGTCCTTAACTTGTTCTTAAAATCCTCCCAGTCTGCATTTTTGGTACTGTATATGCGGGTCGTCTTCGGTAGGGTGTGCGTTTGGGGTTTTTGAAGGGCTGTAGTCACAAAAATCGTGTTATGGTCTGAACTAGTAATAGAAGTATCAACCCACCATCTCGTTACCTTACTGAGGAGAGCCGTTGTGCATACTGTGATATCTACTGCACTCGTGTATCTACGGCCCCCTCTTACGGTGTCGAAGGTGGGTGTGTTGCCACAATTTAGGATGTTCAGCCCTTCTTCTTCAAGGAACCCTCGTAGTTCCTTTCCTCGTGTGTCTTCGTTTCGGCTCCCCCACCATTCACTCCATGCATTCACGTCCCCTCCAATTAGTACCATCTTGGTTTTTAGTCTCTTCGTGAAGCTTCCTAGTTGTACGAGGTATGGTTCGATGGGTTCATCGCCTTCGAAGTACACTGAAATTATCCCTATCTCCCACTGGTCCGTTCTCAGGACGGCAGCCACTATGTTCTCCGTTATAAGAGTTTTGTCTTGTAAGACCTCGATGTGCTCGTCGAAAACAAGTATCGCCGCCTTCACCGGTTTCTCTCCAGTGGGTACGCACTGCACTACTCTGTACATAGGGCTTTCTGCCATCTGTTTACTGGCCCCTATGTACGGTTCCTGGAGTAGTGCTATTTTCACGTTTCTACCGCCCGCTTCTTTTATAAACTCCTGGATCGCGATTCTCTTTTTCCTAAGGTTCGCTTGTGCCAGGAGAAAGCCGGTAATATTATTGGTGCCCTCGGCTTTTTTAGCAATACGCGTAGCTTAGCCTCGCCGCCTTGTCCCACCCCTGCCGGGTTGGACAGCTCTGGCTGAAGGCCCCGTGCTCCGCGTTTCTTCCTTTTATTGATATACAGTTGACGCAGCTGGGAGGTTTACCTTCCTTTTGGATCTGGCAATCTGCCCTCAAATGGGCTCCTCCGCAATGACTGCACACCTCGGTCTCCTTTTTACAATGTCTGCGGGTATGTCCGTACCCCAGACACATAGTGCACTGGACCAGAGGGGATTGGTCCTCTACCCAAACCCGCTGCAGGTCCACGTGTATCCTGCCAGCCGCTGTTAATGATTGCCAGAGCTTTGGCGTGACCTGCAGGACCACGTGGCTCTCCAGGGGGTTTCTCGCCTTTCTTCTATATTTTTCTATAATTGTTAGGTCCCGTTCCTCCAGGTGTGCAGTCACATTTCTGTTTTGGTTTTTGATGGCCCGGGTAATGTCTTCTGTCGTGTTGCAGGACAGGAGATTTTTAATTTTTATTAATGGGTTTTTATTTAAGGTGTCCTTCACCATCATTTCTTCCCCTAATTTTTCTTTGATTTTATTCCTTTCCTCCTCCGTCCTGCATCCCACTACGATCTTTCCGTCCCTGGCTCTTCTTATTTTTGCTACCTGCCAGCCTTCTTCCTTAGCATTTAACAGATGCCGGATGTTCTGCATCGTGTCCTCTGCCGTGTCTGTCGCACTTTTAGGCGCCACAACGACAGAGTGCAGCGTAGGTTTCTGTCCTCCCGGGCCTTCTTTTCGGTTTTGGCCCTGACCGAGATTTTCCTTCGTCGCTTCTGCGTACGACCTCATTTTCCTTTCCCAGATGTTATGTCTTTCTATTTCTCTCTTTTCTTTTTCCTCCAACTCTTTCCTAATCTCGGTCAGGATGCTTTCATTTTTCTGTTTTGCCAGATCCTCCATATTTTTTCGAATTTTTTCCAATTTCTTGTTCTCCATTTCCATTCTTTCTATTTGTTTGTGTAGCTTTTCGTTTATATCTATTTTTGCGTCATTTTCCTGTTTCGGTGTTTGTTGTTGTGGGTTCCTCTGTATCTCCTCTTCGGCCTCTTTGACTATCTGGTACAGCCGCTTGACAGCTGACTGTACCCCTGTTTTAATATCCGTTTTTATGTTCCTGGACTCCGCCAGGTGCGCCATTGCCTTCAGATAGCAGTTTTTGGCTTCTTTTTCCCTGGCCAGAGCGGGAGCAGGAGACTTACCTCCTCCACCCGCCCCGGTCAGGGAAGCCTCTTTTGCCACCTTTGGGGCCTGGCTAGAGGCCTCCTCCCACTTATCGATGCTGCGCCTGATGGCAGGCGCCGATGACTGACTTTTCGGTGGAGTACGTAGACCCAGCATTTTGCCTATTAGGAATTGTCAGTGGTAAAATTTAAATTCAATTTGAGTACTTAGTCTAAGGTCTACCCCCAATAGGGTGGTAGCCGTGTCAATAATATATTATTTAAATACAATAATTTAAATTATCCAATAAAGCTTATTCTAGGGTCTACTCCCAATAGGGTAGTAGCCGTGTCAGTAAAATATTATTTATATACAAAATTCAAATCTACAATAAAACTTATTTTAGGGTCTACTCCCAATAGGGTAGTAGCCTTGTCAATAAAATATTTTTATATACAAAATTTAAATCTACAATAAAACTTATTTTAGGGTCTACTCCCAATAGGGTAGTAGCCGTGTCAATATAATATTATTATTATACAATTTTTGAAATATACAATAAAACTTATTCTAGGGTCTACTCCCAATAGGGTAGTAGCCGTGTCAGTAAATATTATTTATATACAATTTAAATATACAGTAAAACTAATTTTAGGGTCTACTCCCAATAGGGTAGTAACCGTCAATTAAAACTTAGCCTACTTTCTTATCTAACTTAAAACTAGTGTCTTTTCCCAAAAGGGAAAAGGCAGTCAATAAATCTATATGTTTCAGGTCCTCGGGAAGGGCTGGTATAATTTAGAAATAAATATATACGCGCGCTGGACCGTCCGCCCTAGTCGACGATGTGTGTGTGTGTGTATAAGTGTGGTGGTTGTCAGGTGACTCCCCTCTTTGAGTGGAGTCAAATGAGCCGTCACACTTAGTGTTTATGGTGTTTTGTGTGTGTGTGTGTGTGTGTAAGTCACTTGTGTGTGTGTGTAGTTAGGTGCGGTAGCTATAAAAAGACTCCCCTCTTTGAGTGGAGTCGTTTGAGCCGTCGCACCTGTATGTTGTTATTTTGACGGGTGGTCAGGCGGACGTGTCCGTGGGTTAGGTGCGTTTTTTGTATATTTATATTCCCCTAATTCGTCCAAACTTGCTAAGTATACGTATACTACGTATACAAGTCCGCTGCCAAAATTGCCGAAAAACGCACCGTTTTCGAGTTATTAACTGCCAAAAGATTTTAATATTTCAAAAGTTTTAGAAATTTTTTAATAAATTTAATAAATTTTGAAAATTTGGAATTTAAAAATTTGGAATTTCGATCCTGGTAGGGGCGGGCCAGGCGGACAAATCCAATATATTAATATATATTAATATATTGATCTGCCCTTAAAAACGCGAAAAAACCAACCGTTCCCGAGATATTTGTGTTTTCTTCCTGATTTCTTCCCGTCGCTGCAGCTCCGCTCGGGTTGGTCCGATCTTCTGGTTCGAACCGTCGTTAAGTTCAGCTCGCAGAGGGCTATCCAACGACGTATCGCACCTTTCCAGAAAATTCGGATTTCGCCGACCACGTGCCACGTGGTTTTTGGGTTTTTATGTCGTAACTTTTTTATTTTTGAAGGTAAAAATCCTTGCGACACTTCAGCAGACGCGTCTTCGTGAGTTCTATCGAATGACGTTATTTAAATTGGGGGTCACCGCTTTAGTTTTTAAGTTTTTGAGCTTTAAGTTGTTTTTTATTAGGTTATTTTTGGTTTTTCAGTTATATAATTTTTTCCCCAAGGCATATATTTTAGAAAATTATGTCAATCGACTCGACTCGATGAGCCGCGTCTTTTGGTGTATATCACTTGTGGGGGACGGCTCTAATTCTCCGACCAGTGGTCACGCCCCTTTTTTATTTTATTTAAATTTCTCAAAAACCTTTATCCGTAAAAATCCAAGATTGGTGTCAAAAGATGCGGCTTAGCAAGGCGCATCCAGCGATGCGAAGAACAGCACAGGTCACCGATCAAATACGTGCGTCGCACTCACTTTTGTCACTGTTTTTTCACTTTTTTGTTGTTTTTCGAACTTTTTAGTCACTTATATTCACTTTTTATTAGACAATATTTATATATTTAGATTCGCCGTCGCGAGACGCACAAAATGATATATCGCGCTGTTTATTTCGCGACAAAAATCCTATTTTTGGGATTTTTAGTTTGCGGAGCTAAACGGTTTTGCTGCTTACGCGACGGCGGTTCGACTGCGACTCGGTTAGGTTAGGTTAGGTTAGGTTAGGTTAGGTTAGGTTAGGTTAGGTTAGGTTAGGTTAGGTTAGGTTAGGTTAGGTTAGGTTAGGTTAGGTTAGGTTAGGTTAGGTTAGGTTAGGTTAGGTTAGGTTAGGTTAGGTTAGGTTAGGTTAGGTTAGGTTAGGTTAGGTTAGGTTAGGTTAGGTTAGGTTAGGTTAGGTTAGGTTAGGTTAGGTTAGGTTAGGTTAGGTTAGGTTAGGTTAGGTTAGGTTAAGGGCCTCATAGCCAAGCGGCTTTGTATGTGACCGTGGTGGGTGTGAGGTTCCGGGTTCGATTCCCGGTCCGAGTGTAAATTTATATTTATTCTCGGCCTTTGGTAGGGCTGTACGGTGCCGGGCGAGTGCTTAAACCGTACATAGTGGGCACAGTTGAGATTCTATAGTGTGCAGTGGGCACCCAACTATATCGATACTCCTGTGTAGGCTTAGAACGTAGCAATACGCTCTAGGCCGAGGGTGGCAATTACAAGTGGTTAGTAATTGGACATTCCTTTTAAGGGCCTCATAGCCAAGCGGCTTTGTATGTGACCGTGGTGGGTGTGAGGTTCCGGGTTCGATTCCCGGTCCGAGGGTAAATTTATATTTATTCTCGGCCTTTGGTAGGGCTGTACGGTGCCGGGCGAGTGTTTAAACCGTACATAGTGGGCACGGTTGAGTTTCTATAGTGTGCAGTGGGCACCCAACTATAGAGATTCCTGTGTAGGTTTAGAACGTAGAAATACGCTCTAGGCCGAGGATGGCAATTACAAGTGGTTAAGTAATTGGACATTCCTTTTTGTCCCTGGGTTGAATGCCTTGTGCGACCCCCGGGGAATTCAATGCGGTGCCAGATGTCATTCATTCAGAATGGATGTGTCTGGCACTGCAGGTGATATGGAGGGCCTAGGAGGAATTTTTAGTGGGTCGGGTTTCTCCCCTCTGGTTAGCAGAGGGATAAGAGATAACCATCCCCACAGTCCCCGCGGTAGCGACTGCATACGCCCGCGGGCCTGCAATTGTGCATTTTAACCTCCTTCATAAAAAAAAAAAAAAAAGGTTAGGTTAGGTTAGGTTAGGTTAGGTTAGGTTAGGTTAGGTTAGGTTAGGTTAGGTTAGGTTAGGTTAGGTTAGGTTAGGTTAGGTTAGGTTAGGTTGTACGCGTCGAGCTGTCGTAGCGGCAACTGCGTTTTCGTTCGCTCCGCGGCTATAAAAATCCTATGTGGGATTTTTGTGTCTGATAATTTTGTGAATGGTTTCATAAGATTCAGGAATTAATACTGATCATTTTGATGTGTGTGTGAACCTTGTAAGTTATAAACATTAATAACTACAAGGCATAAGTGAGTGGGAAATTGACCCGGTGTGTTTGTGTTGTTTTTGTCGTGACGACGTATAAGTTTTTAGAACTTATTCTATGTGTTGGATTGCAGTGACTATGTGAGTACTTTTATTTTTAAAATCGGCTCACAGAGTTGGCTAAAAAATTACTTTTAGTTTTGAGGTGGTTTTTAAACCATATTATTTCGGAGGGTGGTCTGATGACCTAGAAGAGATAACCATCGCCTTCGTCTCAATAAGGCGGTTTGATTGGTATCAACATAGTCTGGTTTGGAGCAGGGAGGGCTGAGATATTGATGTTAGCATCATTCATCATTTATGTTACAATATACGACGCCATCTTGTCGTAAATTTGGTGTCAAGTGAGGCGCTGTGACGCGTCGGTGTTGGCGGACGTCTCTCACACCGCAGTGAGTGAACGTGGAAGATTTACACCGAAGTGGATTAAGACATTATATTTAATTTTAAGTCTAATTTTAATTTTAATTTTAATTTTAATTTTGATTTTAATTTTAAGTTAGAGTTAATCTTTATTTAATTTAGTTTTGTGTGGTGTATTATATTATTTATATTATTTCATTGTATTCATCCATTTCATACATGCATCTTCATTGATGAGGAGGATTATGGGGAGGTTTCCGTCGTCGTCCGATAGTGACGACGATGTGCCTATTGGCACTTGTTTTAGAAAGCGGGGTCATGCTAAGAGCCCAGGGCGGGATGGGAAGGGAAGTTCTTCTCCATCTTCTCCACCTGCCAAGGGTAAGCCACCAAAAAAGGCGGCTTCTCATGTGGTGGGTTTGGAGGTGGCGCAGAGTGAGTTGCGGGATCTTGAGGCCTGGCCTCTCCCTGGAGAGGAAAAGCGTGGTGCTGGGGGCCATTTACAGGATGGGGCCTCAGCAAGCTCAGTGAAGGCTCCGGACGGGCCCCTCTCATCATGGGAGGATTACGAGGACGCAGTGGTTCTCTTGGGGGTTCCTGAGATCAAGGAGAAGTCGGCTGCCCGGGTTCACCAAATCATAGAGATTGCGGTGAAGTCGGGCAACCTTAAAGGTAAGTTTGTGCGCGACCTAAAGGTTGCGGCGAAAGATATGGGCGAGATGGTGGAGGATCTCGCCGACAGATGCCTCAGGGGGGATGAGGATAGGCGTCTCCAAAGAGACAATGTTCGCCTGAGGGCCCAGGTAAAAGACCTGGGTCTGGAGCTTGCGGCCCTTAGGAGGGATTTTAATGAACGCACTGCGCACTTTGCGCAGGCAAAGGGACACTCCGTGTCGGTGGAGGGTCCCTCCACTCCAGATGCCCTCCGTCAAATGATGGAGGGGCTTTTGGACGGGGTGAGGGAGAATCTTATGGGGGATGTGATGCGGGCTGTTGGGGGCATGTTGGATGCCAAGCTTGCGGGGATTGGGGACAGGCTCCTCCCTGAGCCTGTGCTGCGTCCTCCGCTGGCGGCATCGGCCCGTAGTCAGAACCCCGAGCGTTTTGTAGAGAGGGGGGGCCCGGGGGCCCCGAATTTAACGGGGCCCCAGGGCTCAAGGACCCGTGAGGGTTCATTGGGGGGTCGGGGCACGGTGGCTCCGAATGTGGTGGGGACCCAGGGCCCCGAAGTTTTTGAGGGGAGCAGAGTCCCGGAGGCCCCAGGTCTTTTGGGGCCCCAGGGCTCTGGGGGTCCTGGTGACGGAAGCTGGGCGACCGTCACCAAAAAAAGAAGAAGGGAAAAGGAAAGGGGAAGAAGAGTGGTTCTCCCGCTGCGCCGGTCCTTCCCCCTGTGAGTGGGGGAAGTGGCCGTGTGGGCCAGGCACAGGACCATGGAGTGGGTCACGGCGCAGGGCCCTCGGCTGGGCGGTCTGTCAGGGTGCAGCCTTCGCTCACTCCGCCGAAAACTTCCGCAGTGGTCATCACATTGCGGAGGGAGGCGGTGGAGCGGGGGGTGACGTATGCCGACGTGTTAACCAAGGCCAGAAATGGTATTAGCCTGGCTGAGATTGGTATCGCAAGTATCAGCATCCGGCTAACAGCAACGGGAGCTCGGATGCTGGAGGTGCCGGGGGTTGACAGGGAGGAGAAGGCTGATGCCCTGGCGGCTAGGCTTCGTGTGGTGCTGTCGGAGGAAGCCTTGGTGGGGAGGCCCGTCAAATGTGCGGACCTCCTTATTCGGGACCTCGACGACAGCATCACTGAGAGGGATGTGACGGAGGCGGTGGCTGCCATGGGTGGGTGCCTGGCTGAAGCGATCAAGCCAGGTAAGATTTGGAGGCGTGGGATACGGGGCTTGGGGGAGATGTTCCTCCTGTGTCCGGTCGCCGCCGCCGAGAAAGTGTGCCAAGGAAAGCTCCTCATTGGGTGGAGCTCCTGTCGGGTTGAAATCCGAGAGGATCGCCCTTTGAGGTGCTTTAAGTGCCAGGAGTTTGGTCACGTGCGGGTCACCTGTACCTCGGCGGTGGACATGGCGGAGGCGTGCTTTAGATGTGGGGTTGTAGGTCACAAGGCCCATGAGTGCAGCTCGAAAGAGCTGCATTGTGTGGTCTGCTCAGCGGCTGGGAAGCCGGCAGACCACAAAATGGGGGGTAGGGCCTGCAACCCTCCAAGGCGGAGGGGGGCCCCGTATGCCCCTGTAGCGTCCAGCACGGTGGTGGGGAATGCTCCCATGGAGGTTGGTGTAGAGCTGTCAAACAAATAAAATGTCTGACAGCCTTACTAGCCTCCTTCAGGGGAATTTAAGGCGCTCCGCTGCGGCTCAGGACTTGTTCCTGCAGTCGATGGCGGAGTGGGGGGTGATGGCGGCCGTTGTTACTGAGCCCTACTATGTGTCGCGACAGAGCTCATGGGTGGGGGACCTTCGAGGTGATGCGGCTGTGATTGCTCGGCCGCATGGACCTCCTCTCTCTCTAAGAGAGAGAGGTTCTGGGTTTGTTCTGGCTGATTGGGGGGAATGGACGTTCGTCGGAGCGTATTTTTCCCCCAATGAGCGTCTGAGCCATTTCGAGGGTTTCCTTGATGCCATGGGCCTGGCCATACGGGGGGCTCTTCCGCGGCCCCTTATCCTCATGGGAGACCTTAATGCGAGGTCTCCCACCTGGGGTGACAGGGTGTCGTGTCGGAGGGGCCCGGTTCTGGAGGAGTGGGCGGCGGAGTTGGGCCTCGTATTCTTAAACGAGGGAACGGAGCCCACCTGTGTCCGCCCACAGGGCAGTTCAAGGGTGGATGTGACCCTTGCTTCTGCGGCGGCGGCCCGGGTAACGACGGCATGGACTGTGCTGGACGGAGTGGAGACCCTATCGGATCATCGTTATATCCAGATGTGGGTCTCCACTTCGATGAGGTGGGATGTGCGGGGGCAGACTCGGATGAGATTTCCTCGCTGGTCCATAGGCCGACTGGACCGTCAGATTGCGCAGGAGGTGGCAATTGTCGAGGGGTGGTGTGCGCCCACTGGTGTTCTGGATGTAGATGAAGGAGCTGGCAGACTGAGCCTAAGTCTCCGAAGGGTGTCGGATGCGGCAATGCCCAAATGGAGGCCGCCGAAGGGGAGGAGAGCGGTCTACTGGTGGACATCGGAGATTGGCAATCTCCGAGGCGCATGTGGTGAGGCCAGAAGGGCCTACTACAGGAGCCGCCGGAGGAGGGGAGATAGCCCCAATGTCACGGAGGGCCTTCGGTTGATCTATAATGATCGCAAGAAGGCTCTCCAGGGGGCTATCTGTGAGGCAAAGGAAAGGACTCATCAGGAGATGCTTCGGGGGTTGAATGATGATCCATGGGGGCGCCCCTACCGATCGGCTCGTAAGAGGCTGAAAGGTACGGGGATGCCTCTCGTGGAGAGTCTGGAACCGACCTTCCTGAAGCGGGTGGTGGCGGATCTGTTTCCTTTGCCTTCTGACACTATCCCTCTGAATATGGCGGCGTCTGTGGGGGATGTGGCGGGCGGAGAGGAAGGGATAGCTCCGGAAGTCTCTGATATAGAGATGGAGGCTATCCTTACCCGTCTCAAAGCCCGCAAGAAAGCACCTGGCCCGGATGGTGTGCATGCGCGTGTCCTGGCAGTAGTCCTCCCTCATATGGAGGTCTCCGTCCGGGAGTTGTACACTGCGTGTTTGCGCGGTGGACGGTTCCCGGTGGCTTGGAAGACGGGACGACTGTGTCTCGTGCGGAAGGAGGACCGCCCGGCGGACAGTTCGGCGGCTTACCGCCCTATTGTCCTTTTGGACGAGGCGGGCAAGGCGCTGGAGTGGGTCGTGGCGTCTCGGTTGTGCCGGCACCTCTCTGTTGAGGGGCCGGATCTGAGCGAGGCACAGTACGGCTTTCGGGCGGGTCGGTCGACGCTAGATGCTCTTCGGGACCTGAGGTCTCACACCGGTGGGGTGGTTAGCGAGGGTGGAAGGGCATTGGCAGTATCATTAGATATTGCCAATGCCTTCAATAGTCTCCCTTTTGGCGTGGTTGGAGAGGCCCTTGAATTTTTTGAGGTCCCTCTGTATCTGCGCCGGATAGTGGGGGACTATTTTGCGGAGAGACGGATCGTGTACTCCAATAGAGAGGGCACGGTCTGTTACCACCCTGTGCGGTGTGGGGTACCTCAAGGCTCGGTCCTAGGGCCACTCCTGTGGGACATGGCCTACGATTGGGTATTGCGGGGCGCGCTTCTGCCAGGATTGCGCGTCTTCTGCTATGCAGACGATACCCTCGTAGTGGCCAGTGGGGCAAGCTATGGGGAGGTGGCTCGACTTGCAACGGTTGGCACCTCCCTTACTGTTAGACGGATAGGGGCCCTGGGACTTAGGGTGTCTCTCGATAAGACGGACGCCCTATTGTTCCATGGCCCTAGGAATGGTCCACCTCCTGGGGCGGTCCTGATGGTGGAAGGAGTAAGGGTTCCGGTGTCGTCCAAGATGAAATACCTTGGTCTCGTCTTGGACGGTCGCTGGAACTTTGAGGCCCACTTTAAGGCTCTCGGGGGGAAGTTAGTGGGGGCAGCGGGGGCGCTAGCAAGGCTTCTGCCTAATATTGGGGGCCCTCAGCAGAGTGTACGGAGGCTGTACTGCGGTGTCATACGCAGTATGGCCTTGTATGGGGCCCCAATATGGGATGATAGGCTGGGGGCGAAGAACCGCGCCCTGCTCAGGAGGCCGCAGCGAGTGATGGCGGTTCGGGCAGCTCGCTGCTATCGGACTGTCTCATTCGAGGCGGCGTGCCTGTTGGCGGGGACTCCGCCCTGGGAGTTCGAGGCGGTGGCCCTAAGTGGCCTGTATCGTCTCAAGTGTGAGACGAGAGCAGATGGCCGATGGGCCGAATTGGTCGGACCAGCGAGGAGGCAAGCCAGGGAGGACACCTTTAATAGGTGGGCCCATGATCTGGCTATGCCAAGGGCGGGTTTAAGAACAGTGGAGGCGATTCGCCCATTTTTACGGGAATGGGTGAATCGTCCGGGTGGGGCTGTGTCCTTTCGGATGGCGCAGATGCTGTCCGGGCATGGGTGCTTCGGACGGTTTCTGCACAAGGTGGCGGGACGGGAAATCCATCCCATCTGCCACCATTGTGGCGCCCCGGAGGACACGGCGGAGCACACCCTGGCTGAATGTGCCACTTGGTCGAGGCAACGCCACGACCTAGTGTCGGTCATCGGGACGGACCTCTCGCTACCGAGCGTTGTTGCAGCAATGCTTGGTAGCCAAGAGGCATGGCGAGCGGTAGCTTTCTTCTGTGAGCGCGTTTTGCTGCAGAAGGAGGCTGCTGAGCGTCAGCGGGAGGTGTGTGGCGATGGCCGGAGGGGTTGTGCTCGGCGAAGGCGTGGCGTGGGCGCGGGGGCTGGACGCGAAGAGCGTACGCCCAACAGCGTTCAGCTGCGCCGTCGTTGAGCCCTTATGCGGACATATTCGCCTGAATTCCCTGGGTTGAATGCCTTGTGCGACCCCCGGGGAATTCAATGCGGTGCCAGATGTCATTCATTCAGAATGGATGTGTCTGGCACTGCAGGTGATATGGAGGGCCTAGGAGGAATTTTTAGTGGGTCGGGTTTCTCCCCTCTGGTTAGCAGAGGGATAAGAGATAACCATCCCCACAGTCCCCGCGGTAGCGACTGCATACGCCCGCGGGCCTGCAATTGTGCATTTTAACCTCCTTCATAAAAAAAAAAAAAAAAAAAGGTTAGGTTAGGTTAGGTTAGGTTAGGTTAGGTTAGGTTAGGTTAGGTTAGGTTAGGTTAGGTTAGGTTAGGTTAGGTTAGGTTAGGTTAGGTTAGGTTAGGTTAGGTTAGGTTAGGTTAGGTTAGGTTAGGTTAGGTTAGGTTAGGTTAGGTTAGGTTAGGTTAGGTTAGGTTAGGTTAGGTTAGGTTAGGTTAGGTTAGGTTAGGTTAGGTTAGGTTAGGTTAGGTTAGGTTAGGTTAGGTTAGGTTAGGTTTTTTTTTTTTTTTTTTTTTTTTTTTTTTTTTTTTTTTAATTGATAGTAGGCCTACCACCCCCGGCGACTTACGCCCCGGGGCCGAGGAAGCTAAGCTAAAAATACAGCTTGAAGTCTTTATTGAATAACAAGAAATATATACATTGGGCGTAAATTAGGCGGTTGAGGGTTGGTTTTGCTATGGGATACAATTCTTTTCCCTCAACCACCTGAACAGAGTCCGCGTCTTAAAAACTAGTGATTATTTAAAATGATAGTAAAATTTTAACAAGTTATTTGTGCTTAAATAAGTAGGTTGACACAGAAAAAAAATTTTTACTACTAAGTAGTATATCTAAGAGTGGTTTTATAATTATTTAGATAACAAATTGTGTTTATAATTATGCAGGTAATAAGAATTGAACACGGGTAGGTTGTTGAGGGTTGGTTCTGCTATTAGATACAATAACCTTCCCTCAGCCGCCCGATTTAAGTCCGCATCTTAATACCAGCACTTAACATTGCACAGAGAAAAGTTACGATTATAGTAGTATAAAAATATAAATGCACAGTGAAATGGAATTAAACTGTTAATATAAAACTAGATGTAAACAAAGGTGGGCTTAATTAATGTGCTTATAGATAACTATGCGGGTGTTTAGAGTCGAACACGGGTAGGTTGTTGAGGATCGGTTCTGCTATTAGATACAATAACCGACCCTCAGCCGCCCGGTTTAAGCCCGCTTCTTAACACCAACACTTAATATTACACAGAGATCAGTTAGAATTGTAGTAAAATAAAAATAAAAATGCACAGTGAAATGGAATTAGAATTAAATAGTTGATATAAAACTAGATGTAAACTAAGGTGGGCTTAATTAATGTGCTTATAAATAACTATGCGGGTGTTTAGAGTCGAACACGGGTAGGTTGTTGAGGATCGGTTCTGCTATTAGATACAATAACCGACCCTCAGCCGCCCGGTTTAAGCCCGCTTCTTAACACCAACACTTAATATTACACAGAGATCAGTTAGTATTGTAGTAAAATAAAGATAAAAATACACAGTGAAATGGAATTAACAGTTTATATAAAACTAGATGTAACCAAAGGTGGGCTTAATTAATGTGCTTATAAATAACTATGCGGGTGTTTAGAGTCGGACACGGGTAGGTTGTTGAGGATCGGTTTTGCTATTAGATACAATAACCGACCCTCAGCCGCCCGGTTTAAGCCCTCTTCTTAACACCAACACTTAATATTACACAGAAATCAGTCAGAATTGTAGTAAAATAAAGATAAAAATACACAGTGAAATGGAATTAAACAGTTAATATAAAACTAGATGTAAACAAATGTGGGCTTGATTAATGTGCTTATAAATAACTATGCGGGTGTTTAGAGTCGGACACGGGTAGGTTGTTGAGGATCGGTTTTGCTATTAGATACAATAACCGACCCTCAGCCGCCCGGTTTAAGCCCTCTTCTTAACACCAACACTTAACATTACACAGAAATCAGTTAGAATTGTAGTAAAATAAAGATAAAAATACACAGTGAAATGGAATTAAACAGTTAATATAAAACTAGATATAAACAAAGGTGGGCTTAGTTAATGTGCTTATAAATAACTATGCGGGTGTTTAGAGTCGGACACGGGTAGGTTGTAGAGGGTCGGCTCTGCTATTAGATACAAAAACCGACCCTCAGCCGCCCGGTTTAAGCCCTCTTCTTAACACCAACATATAATATTACACATAGTAACAATGATAAAAATAGGAAAGTTTTATAATTACACATACAGTTGATATACGGTTAAACCTGAACAGGGGTAATCTATAGTGAAAATGAATCCTAATATTAGAATAATGCGTAACTAGTTACACAAACGAGATTAAAAATATTATCATTCAGTGAAGTAGAATTATATAAAAAATATAAAATTGTAGTAAAATAAGAATGTACAATAAAATGGGATTAAACTTATAGTAAAATAAAAATGGAATCAATATATTAAATTATGTTTAGTACAAATGATATTAACACAGTAAAGTGGGATTTAAATTTCCTATTTAATGAAAAATAGATAGAATAAATTTGAGATTAAGGTCTAACATAGGTTAGTAGTATTAAGTAATTGAATCGAAGTTAAGTTAAATATTAAATGTTGGGTATTATAATTGTAAAAAGAGTAAAAGGTAATATATGAATAGAAGTAACTTTATACATTTTGTACGGGTGAGGGTGGATTACTTGCAGATTAATTATTAAGTGTGAGTATAAGATATAAAATATCTTTGTTAGCTTTGATAGAGCACACGAGGTTTGGGAAGGGTTGTGTTGTTTAATAAGGGGTAGGGTTGTGGTTGTTTTCGTGTTTTAGTGTAGGTAACCTAGAGGAGGTGCAGCGTGTAAAGGTCGTTGAAAATTTTGTCGTTTTCGATTTTAAAGGAGGTTTTGTATAGGTAGACAAATGCTCCAGTGCGAGTGCTGCGCGTTGAGGTCGCAATTAATGTGAGTGTTTAATTCAGTGTGTAATTGTGTTGTTTAATATGAAATTAGTGTTTTGTGCATGTTTTAAATGTAGTTAATTTTTGCCTCAACGCGGGCACGCATGGCTGTAACTTTGGGGCATTTGTCTGAGTCGGCGCGGTGTAGAGTGCCGGTGTTGGTGTTGAATTGTTTGTTATGTTCTGCGCAATTGGTGCAGTTGTGTACTTCGGCCTTGCACTCCGCTGTAGGATGGTGAGCGGAGCACTTGGCGCATGTGGGTGTGGTGTTGGGGCAGCGGCTCTTTGTGTGTCCGAAATTTAGGCAGTTTTGACACTGCCTAAATGGTGAGAAGTTGTCACTATGGACCCGCTGCATCCCTATGTTAACTCTGCCTAGGTCGGCGAACGCCTTCCAGGCAGAGGGTGTTGTGTTTAGAACCGCGTTGTACAGTGTAGTGTTTCTGTTGTTAGCAATGAATTTTATAGTGAATGTGTGATTAGCTAGTGTGATGTTTTGGTCTTTTATTGTTTTAGTGAGTTCAAACTCGGGAATTGTTTTCTTTATGCCTTTGAGGATGATCATTGGATCAATCCGTTTTTCCTCTTGAGTGTGTATTTTTGTGTTTTTTTGTAGTCGTGTAATTGTGTGTTGTTTATGCTCTTCTTTCTCGAAAACGAGTTTAATCTTTTGTTTTGACAGTGGGGTGACTTTTAAAGGGGCGAATCCGCCCTCTCTGAAATTAACGGTTCTACTGATTTGTGTCAGTATCTGTTCTGTTGTTGTGTCGGGACCCTCTCCGGACACGATGATGGAAGGCCCTGCAGGGGGTTTGGGCGTGGCGGCGGCCTTAGCGTAGGATTGATGAGTCTTATGCGGGTCCGCCGACACTGTTTGTATCTCCGGCGGCGCGGGTTTAGGGTATGCCTTAATAACCCTGGTATGTTCCTGCAAGGCCTTATTCGATTCATCGAGTAACCGAGAGTGGGCCTCGAGTTTGTCTAACAGTTGTTGTTGTGTGGTGTCTTTAGTTGGTGTAACTGTTGTATTGGTGGCCTGTGTCGTGAGGGGTTTGGGAGGGGAGGGGGTGGAGGGGTCGAGCATGGCGATGACTCCAAAGAGGCCGTTTATTGCCTCTGTGATCGTGGTTTTGAGATCACCCTTTAGATTGCGGGAGGCTGATACTGCGTCCAGGCCTTTCTTTCTATAGTCTCTCGCCATCTCTATGTATGTAGACTCCGCAGGGGGAGTTGAGCGGGTGAAAGACGGGCTCAGAGTGTCCACTAGGGACCGCCTGGCGGCTGCTGTGGTCATGTAAGGTGACGGAATGTCAGATTTGGATGTTTTGGGAGGGGTTCTGGGTAACATGTCTGCGGAGGGGGGTGAGGGGGGGCTAAAATGTGGACAGGTGTATTCGCCTCTTCAAGCTGGGTTGATTGATACCCAACTCGAGGGGGTGGGGGTAGGGGGGAAGATTTTGGCGCGGTGGGGGGGGAAAACCTGTATTGTGGGGTGGAGGGGGGTTTATGAGAGGAACAATGTGCACTATCTTATAGAGCTCGCTAAGCCGGTTCGAATGAGCCCAAGCTCGATGGTATTAGAACAAAAATTTAAAAATATTGAAAATCTAAAAATATGGGGCTGGTAATCCACCCTACCTTATATTTGGGAGCAGGATTGCTCAGCGGCTGTTGCTCGTAGGGCAGAGGTGCTTGTAGTTTTCGACTTGCCCTCGGTGAGGACAATCCAGTGGTTTTGGTACTGGAGCTGTTCCAGCTGGTCACCAGACAATCTGGTGTCCAGTTGGGCAGGTGAAAAAGTGTGATGTGCGATTTGGTGCTGGTCCGATGCTATCTTGTGCGGGCTATAAGATGGTGGTAGATTCCGATTTTTCGGAGGTGTGGATCCCCTGGAAACCCTGGATTCCAACCTATTCCTGGTCGAAATTCCTGAACTACTGGCAAATATTGTTGATATTGGTGTCAGTCTGTAGGTTATTTCCTGTACTTTGTCCTTATCGTAATTTTGATTTGGTGTTCTAATGTTTGGGGGTGGTTAAACCCAAAAAACGGTTTTCCCTTGGTCCGAGAGGATATTTCTGGTCCGATTTTGTCGAGTGATGTGTCAAAAGATACCTTTCCGTCTAGCGCTTCTATTGAATGTAAAAAATGGTTCCTATCTTTAGGGGCTGCAGGCTGGGCGATAAAACCCCTGGTTTGGTCTCTAATAAATCAGCCCTTATTCCAAAAATTTAAAATTGGGTATTAAACGAAAGCCCTTACGGAGTACAATCTATTGAAGCTATAAAAACATGTGGTTGTCGATCCAAATTAAAAGTTATTCACCTTTTTAGTGTTTTTGCTCCAGATTATCTTCAATTTTGAGTCCTTAACCTCAAATTTTATGTCGAAATGTAGAGCTTAATTAGCTCTACAACACAGCACTATTTTTTGATTTTTAAAGTTATAAACACTATTTTTAAAATGGAAAAAACGGAAAATTTTAAAGTTTTTTGAAAAAATAAAATAGAAAACGTAAACTTAAAAAACTGAATTTTACACTAAAAGATAGATCGCGATAGCGCGCATCTAACGATATGTAACACTTCACTAATATCACACGAAATACCACTTTTTGGATTTTTTTAAACTTTTTAAGGCGCGGAGCGACGTGGATTTTGACTGTTTCGGGTGGCGTTTGGACGCGGACTGGTTAGGTTAGGTTAGGTTAGGTTAGGTTAGGTTAGGTTAGGTTAGGTTAGGTTAGGTTAGGTTAGGTTAGGTTAGGTTAGGTTAGGTTAGGTTAGGTTAGGTTAGGTTAGGTTAGGTTAGGTTAGGTTAGGTTAGGTTAGGTTAGGTTAGGTTAGGTTAGGTTAGGTTAGGTTAGGTTAGGTTAGGTTAGGTTAGGTTAGGTTAGGTTAGGTTAGGTTAGGTTAGGTTAGGTTAGGTTAGGTTAGGTTAGGTTAGGTTAGGTTAGGTTAGGTTAGGTTAGGTTAGGTTAGGTTAGGTTAGGTTAGGTTAGGTTAGGTTAGGTTAGGTTAGGTTTTTTTTTTTTTTTTTTTTTTTTTTTTTTTTTTTTTTTTTTTTTTTTTTTTTATTGCTAGTGGGCCTACCTCCCCGGCGACTTACGCCCCGGGGCCGAGGAAGCTAAGCTATAATTAAGTTTTTCAGTACAAGTGTTTTATTTAGAAAATACAATTATTTGGTTTGGACATGGGTAGGGTGGTTGAGGGTTGTTTTTGCTATTTGATACAATTTCCTTCCCTCAACCACCCGATTAGAGTCCGCGTCTTATAAACTAATTTCTTATAACTAATTTTACAATATGATTAATATCTACGAGAAAAACACAATAGAGGTAAAATTCTTAAGTGTAAGTTTAGAAAGTAAAAAAAATAAAAATGTACACAATGAATTTGTAAACCATTTTCATTAAGTTGCGTTTTACAATAATCTTATGAGTAAGGGTCTTATGGGCTAATACAGTTTGTTATAGGGTTAAGCTTAAATATATTACAGTACGATAATCAGGTTAAGAAATAAATGGAAAATCTTAATATGGGGTGACATATTGTGCTAGAGGTTGTTGTAATTTTAACATCTTTTGTAAGTTCTAAGTTTCTAGGTTCACATAGTATTATGTATATTGAGTGGAAAGTAACAATATTTTTGTATATGTAAATGGAAAAAGGTTGTACATATAAAATTAATAATTAAAATATGGTAATGGTTAGAATGATGTCTTTTATTTACATATAAAATTAAGAATAAAATTGTGGTAATAGTTGAATAATGTCTTTTATTTGGGTTCCGATGACATTTAGGGTGGATTACGAGCCCGTTATTTGTGGATTATTGTACTCTTTTAAGGAATCAATAATCTTTGTGACCATGCTTAGAAGGGATTCTATGGTTTGGGGTTTGTTGTCGGTTAGGGAGTAGGGATTGTGGGATTTTCTGTTTTTCTGTAAGTGACTGTATCTAAGGCGTTCGAAGCGTGGGCATTCCTCTATTAAGTGTTGGAGTGTTTGTGTAGTGTTTGTGTCGCAAGGGCATGTGTCGTTGTCTGTGATGTGGAAGCGTTTAAGGTGATCTTTGGCGAAGGAATGCCCAGTGAGTAACTGTGTGATTTGAAATGTAGTTGGGTATAGTTTTATGAATGTATTAATGTTTTGAATATTTTGTAAGAGGTGTTTAGTGTGTTTTGCTGTGGGTTCTTCGTTGAACCGCTTGTCCCATAGTCTGGCGGTTTCTTGTTTAGCTAACTGTTTAATGTGTGCCATCGGGCATTGTATATAGAAATATTTAAGATGGGAGTTTGCGGCTGATTTGGCCGCCTCGTCGGCCGCCTCGTTGCCAGCTATACCGGCGTGACCTTTGACCCAGTTGAACTTTATGTTTATGTGTGGATTATTGGTTATGTTTTTATGTATGTCAGTGACTATATTGTGTGTATTGTTTGGTTGGCCGATCGCTTGTAGCGCTGCCATCGAATCGGAATTAATTGTGTATGTGTGTATGTTTTTGTTTTGTTGTTTGGGTGAGTGTGCGATGGCCCAGTCGCTGGCTCCCTTTATAGCAACCAGTTCGGCTTGGAACACCGTGCATGTTGGGTGTAGCTTCCGCTTCCATTTGTGAATGATTTGCGTGTTGTTAGGAGAGTAAGCAACGTAGGCGGCTCCTGTTTGCCCCGCCTCCTGCTTGCTCCCGTCTGTGTATATGTTAATGGTGTTGTCGGCCGTGTGTTTGTCGAGGTTGTTTTTATATGTTCTGTATTTGATGAGTGGTCTGGAAGCGGGGTGTAAGAGTTCGGTGAATAGTGTTGGTCGTTCAACTGGGATGTCATCCGGTATGTGTTTGCTTGCTCCCTTAATACGTGCCACCTCGATCTCGCAGGACTCGAGGACCTTAAGGTCTAAGGGAACGAATCCCGCGAGAGCGACGGCCGCATTAGTGGAGACGTTTTTGAACGCTCTGGTGACTCGCAGAGCGAATCCCCTTTGCGTCTTTAATAGTAATTTCCTATTATATTTTTTATTTGCCGCGTGACCCCAGATCGAGGCACCGTAAGTTATTATTGGCTCAATTACCATTTTGTAAATGAGCCTTATGTTTTCAGGGTGTGGTCCCCATGTGGGTCGTGTAAATAGCGCGAGCTTATTAAATATGTGTGTTGCTTTAGTAGTGATGTGTTCTATGTGGTGTTTGAATGTTAGTTTATTGTCTAAAATGATGCCCAAATATTTAATTTTGTGTGTGAATGATAATAGTGTGTTGTTGAAGTATATTTTGCAGTTTTGCGCAGGTTTGGAGAACGCAATGATCTGAGTTTTGTCGGGGCCAAACTGGAGTTTGACCCCTTCGCCCCATTCTTTTATGGTGTTCAATGCTTGGTTGGCTTGGAGCTCTAGTTCATTGATGTCTTTGTGTGTAATTAATAGGATGACATCGTCCGCGAACGCTTGGATGTTGCACCCTGGTGGGAGTGTAGTGTTTAATAGTGTATTGAGTATGATGTTCCAGAGAATCGGACCGCATGCCGACCCCTGGATGCATCCCTTTTGTGTGTTGCGTGTTGTGCTTGCATTGCCCATATGGAGTGTTACTGATCTGTTGGTTAGATAATTTTGAATTAATTTGTATATATTGAGAGGGCACTTGACTAACCGTAATCCGTTCAGTACCGCCGGCCACCAAGCGTTATCAAAGGCGGCTTTGATATCGAGGGATACGGCTATGGTGTGTTGTTTGTGTTGTTTTGAGTTTTTTATGATATCCAAAGTGTTCTGTACGGCGTGTATAGTGCTTGTTTGTTCGGTGAAGCCGAATTGTGCTCGGTTCAGTAGCTTAAGCTTGTGCGCATTATATGTGAGGCGTTTGGTGAATAGTTTCTCCAGTACTTTTCCGAACACAGGGATTAGCCCTATGGGTCTGAAAGAGCTAAGATTGGTATAGTCAGGTTTATTTGGTTTTGGTATAACCTTGACTATCGCCTCTTTCCACATGGTTGGGAAGTGTGAAAGTTGTAGGCAGCGATTCATTATGTTGGTTATTAGTTCGGGGTAATTTTGGGCAAAGACCAGGCAGATGTCACTAGTGAGGTGGTCCTTGCCTGGGGCTTTGGTATGTCGGATGGATTCGATCGCTGAGATTATTTCAGAAGAGGTGAACGGAGGGTCATCCTCTGTGTCGGGTAGTAGACTGGAGTTGTTGCGCATGTTCGTGTGTTTTACGTCCGTGTCAGGGGCGTCGTCGGGGTAAAAATGTGTGAGTAGTGCCTGTGATGTCTCCTCCTCATTGCGTGTGAATTTGTTGTTTACCTTAAGGGTACGGGGTTGAATGGAGTTGTTGGATTTGAGTAATCTGTTAGTTACAGACCAGACGTCTTCTGCGCCTTGTGCGTTGCAGAATAGCCTGAAATGGTCTGTAGATGTTTTCCTAAGTGTCTGTGTGTATACGAGTTTTGTTTCGTAATACGTGTTTAATAGGTCTGTAGGAGGCGTACGCTTGTGTTTTGAGTGTGTGTGTATTTCATGGTGTAGGCTGATACATTGTTTTTTCAGTTGTTCTAGTCTTTCACTCCACCAGGGTGCTTGTGGATTTCTCAGTCCTGTTTTAACTGCGAAAGATTCCAGGCAAGCGTCATTTATTGTGTCGGTGAGGGATAGAACAAAGTCGTCTAACTGTTGTGCTGATAGTGAAAATATATTTGATTTGAGTGTGTGTTGTTGAGTTATTAATGTGTGGAGTGTTTCTTTAAAAGTGTGCCAATTTGCCTTGCTGGTGTTGTATTTAAATGTGCTATTGTTTGTGGCGTGTGGTATAGGATCCGTTTGACAATCCAATACGAATCCTATAGGATTGTGTTGTGTAGATGGGAACAAACGCTGTTTGACTGCCCATTTGTGTATGTGGTGATAGGTGTGTATGGATGAGAGTGTGAGGTCGATAATAGAGGACCTCTCCGTTCCATGTGTAATTGTTTGGAAAGTGGGTGTGTTACCTGTGTTGTTTATGTAGAGATCGTTGGAGTTTAATGTATCTATTAATTGTTGTCCCCGTGGGTTATTACGGGGGCTGCCCCAGAGTTGGTGCCACGCGTTAAAGTCGCCGCCAATTACGATGTTTGAGTTAGTGTATGTTTTTGTGAATGTGTCTAGTATGTCTAGGGTGTTATTGGTGTCGGTTTTCGGTTCAACGTAAACCGACGCAATGTATAGAGTTTTTGTTTTAGTGGGTATAGCAATAACTACTATATTCCCTGTGGTGTATTGAGATATGATGTGTGCGTTGATGTCTGTGCGGGTTATAATGCAGGCTTTCGTTGTGTCCGCCGAATCGGACTGAAACACGCGGAGGCCTGCAATATTTTTAACTGTGTTATTGTATGTGTAGGGTTCGGATATAATGGCGATGTCGAGTTTATTTGTGATGAAGTGGTGTTTTAGTTCTTGTGTAGCGTTGCGAGACCGGTCAAGGTTCGCCTGTATGAATTTAATATTTTTGTGCATGTTTTACGCGTAATTGACTTTAGCCTCAACGCGGGCACGCATAGCTGTCACTTTGGGGCACCTTTCCGAGTCGGCGCGGTGTTGAGTGTCTGTGTTTGATTTGTACTGAGCGTTATGCTCAAGGCAATTGGCACACTTGTTGTCTTGCGCCTTGCATTCTGCGGTGGGGTGGTGAGCAGAGCACTTGGCGCAAGTGGGTGTATTAGCGGGGCAACGGCTTTTTGTGTGTCCAAAGTTTAGGCAATTTTGACACTGCCTAAACGGTGAAAAGTTGCTACAATGGACGCGCTGCATCCCTATGTTAACCCTGCCTAGGTCGGCAAATGCCTTCCAGGCAGAGGGTGAAGTGTTGAGTACAATGTTGTAAAGTGTTGTGTTCCTGTTCTTAGATATAAATTTTGTGCTGAATGTGTGGCCGGAGAGTGTAGGGTTTTGATCTTTGATCGTCTTTATTAGTTCGGCTTCGGGTGTTGATTTGTTAACGCCTTTGAGTATAATCATTGGGTCGATTCTTTTTTCTTCCTGAGTTTTTATAATTGTATTTTTTTGTAGTTGTGTTAGTGTATGTAGCTTATGCTCTTCTTTTTCGAACACAAGTTTTATTTTGTTTTTAGATAGCGGGGTAACCTTTAAAGGGGCGTACCCGCCCTCTCTGAAATTAACTGATTTACTTATTTGTGTTATTATCTGCTCTGCAGTGTCGAGACCCTCTCCGGACACTACAACGGAAGGGCCTGCAGGGGGTTTGGGGGTGGAGGTGACCTTGGCGTAAGATTGGTAGATCCTATGCGGGTCCTCCGCCACTGGCATTGACCCCGTCGGTGCGGGTTTAGGACATGCCTTTAGGGCCCTGGTATGTTCCTGCAAGGCCTTGTTGGATTGTTCGAGTAATCGAGAGTGGGCCTCGATTTTTTGTATTAGTTGTTGTTGTGTGTCCTTTGATTGTGTTGCTGTGGTATTGGTGGCCTGTGGTGTGAGGGTTTGGGGAGGGGAGGGGGTGGATGGGTCAAGCATGGCGACGACTCCAAAGAGGCCGTTAATTGCCTCTGTGATCGCAGTTTTTAGCTCGCCCTTAATGTTGCGGGAGGCTAAAACTGCGTCCAGGCCTTTCTTTCTGTATTCTCTCGCCATCTCAATGTATGTGGACTCCGCAGGGGGAGCTGAGCGGGTGAAAGCAGGGCTCAGGGTGTCCACTAGGGACCGCCTGGCAGCTGCTGTGGTCGTGAGGGGTGACGGAATGTCAGGATTGGTCGATTTTGGGGGGGTTCGGGGAAGCATGTCTGCGGAGGGGGGTGAGGGGGGGCTGAAATGTAGACAGTTCTATGCACCTCTTCGAGCTGAGCTGTTTGATACCCAACTCGAGGGGGTAGGGGTAGGGGGGGAGATTTGGCGCTAGAGGGGGAAAAAATAGTTTTTTATAGAAAATAGGGGGGTTAATGAGGGAAACTATGGGCTTTATCGAATTCGCCTCGCCGAGTTGGTTTAAATAAGCCCAAGCTCGGTGGGTTTCAGACAAAAAATTAAAAGTTTGATAATTTTATGAAGTTGGGGCTGGTAATCCACCCTACCTTGTGTTAAGGACCAGGATTGCTCGCCAGCTGTTGCTCGTAATGTAGTGGTGATAGGTGTTTTCTGGCTGCCCCCGGAGAGGACAAGCCGTTGGTGTTGGAGCAGGAGCTGTTCCAGCTGGTCGCCTGAAGACTTGGTGTCCAGTTGGGCAGGTGAAAAAGTGTGATGAGCGGTTTGGAACTAATCCGATGGAATCTTGTGCGGGCTATAAGATGGTGGTAGATTCCGATTTTTGGGAGGTGTGGATCCCCTGGAAACGCTGGGTTCCAAGCTATTCCTGGTCGTGGTTCCTAAATTACTGGGCGAATATTGATGATACTGGTGTCAGTCGATAGGTTATTTTCTGTTCTTTATCCTTATCTTAACTTTGATTCGGTGTTCTAATGTTTGAGGGTGGTTCACCCCCAAAAACTGTTTTCCTGGAGTTTGAGGGGATATTCCTTTTCCGATTTTAACAATCAATATGTCTTTTGATAGCTTTCCGTCTAGCGTATCTTATTATTGTATAATATGCTCCCTAACTCTAGGGGCTGCAGGCTGGGGGATGAAACCCCTGTTTTGGTCCCCAATAAATCAGTGGTTGGTCCAGAAGTGTCAATATGGGTATCAATCGGTAGCCCTTGATAAGGACAATCTATTTAAGCTATAATATTGTGGTATTACCGATCTAATTTAAAAGTTATTTACCTTTTTCTGGTTTTTGAGCTCTATTATCCTCAAATGTGAGTCCTTATCCTCAAATTTTTGTCGAAATGTAGAGCAAAATTTGCTCTACAACACAGCACTATTTTT